>NC_037343.1:33531505-33834535 GCF_002263795.3 Bos taurus
GGAATAGATTTTGCCTTTGAAAAGTTTTTCGAACTTTTTTAAAAATTTATTTTAATTGGGGGAAAATTGCTTTACAATCTTGTGTTGGTTTCTGCTGTCCAACAACACACATCAGCCATAATTTTATCACCTCCCTCTATTGGACCTTAATAGAGAAACTGAGTATGTCAGTGATGGACTTACAGATGTGTACAGATAATTAAGATTTAATCATACTTTTAAATAATTTTTACTGTTTTTTTACAATCATCATCTCCTCCTCCTCCTCTTCTTCTTCTTCTTTTTAGCTCCAAATAAATGCTAGTATTGATAAAAACTTTAGGCCTGTAATGTAAAATACTTCTAGGATCAAATTCATCTTCGAGTTATGGTGGGGGATATGCACTATTTTGAAATAGACTTTGTGTTGACTTTATACTTTATAGAAGAGAAATATTTGCATCATTTACAATTCTTTATTAATGGGAATTTTTTTCTTGTTTCTATAGGGAAGAATGGACAGAAGCTATCCAGGCTGTAGCAGACAGACTCCAGAGGCAAGAAGAAGAGAGAATGAATTGTAGTCCAACTTCACAAATTGATAATATAGGAGAGGAAGAGATGGATGCTTCTACAACCCATCATAAAAGAAAGGTAGAAAAGAACATTTATTCCCCTCTTCAGCACAACATTTATGTGTGTGGAAGAAAGATGTCAACAATTGCCATTTGCAGAAATCGTTAGCCAGTTATCTTATGATATGCCATTACATTGGTGTGAATGGATTTTAATCAGGTGGATCTTAAACCTGTCATTGTTTAAAACCACATAATTGAAACATCACTTTATTTCAGTGTTTCAGCAATTAGCACTGAATGCTGAAAGGGCTTGTTAGGATGCGGTGACTGATGTGCCATCATACGACTTTATAATTTGCATTTTTCCCTTACTGTTTTTAATACTATTTTAGAAACTTGGAAATAAAATGTTTTCCCTAATGATTTGGTCTTTTTCCATTTGGCATTCTGTGTTCTCCTGAAAGCAGAAGCTTGAATGGCTCTGTGAACTTCCTGCTTGGTGCCCCAGCCTTACTAATATCAGCAGAAAAGTGAGCAATCTTGGAAATTATAGCTTTTTATTTTAATGGCTGCTTCTAAGCCAGTGAGGGAAACAGACTTTTCCTACCCTCAGTGCTCTAGAATAATAAACACCAATGTATGTATCTAAGGGAATTGTAAATTGTGTCTTTCATTACTATAGAATATTGAAAAGCATCTTCCTATGCAAAAAGGGGTATTTTAAGATTAAGGGTATAAGTGTTCAAAATAGATGAACATGCCATTTTTTTATGTTAGAATATATTTATTATATTAGATTTTAAATTAATCTTCAGGTTAAAAATTCTAATTCTTAAGATAATTATCCATGTAATTTTGTATTAGCACAGTGGTTAAGAACTCTTTGGTGTTAGACTGCCTGAGTTCAAATCTCTTTTTCCTATGTGCTAAAGATGTGAAGGTAGGCTTTGCAATTACAATTTAGATTTAGTTAATTACCCTTTCCTTATCTGAAATTTCTCTTCTAATTAGAATTACATTCTATGCTTGATCTTAACCAAATGTCTGAGAACCCTATCTAACTTCCTTGAAGACTTATCCTCTACTTGTTAGCTGACCTGTATCCCTCTTTTCTTTTGAGTCTCCTTATCTACCCTGTGCCCTTGTTCCTTAGTTATTGGCAAGAGAAAAACACAGTCTAGCTTTACCTCCTTCTCAGAGAGAAAGTTCTTTTGCTCATGTATGTTCACATGTACACAATTAATTTGAAATTTGACTGTGCTCATAAATTTAAAGTCATATCCTGATTATTCTCATCTTTTGAGTAATAAACTACTTCATTCAATAGCAAACTATATCAGCTGTAGAATTTCTTAGTAACAAAGATTAATAGTAAGATGTTGTCTAAATAGCTAGAGGTTGAAATTGGGACTTTTATAACACTCTTAACTAGAAATACTGTTAGTGGTGTAAAAATTTTGGAAATGAAAGGGGAAATTTATAGAACTTTGAATGAAGAGAGGCAAACATTTTGAATGATACAAGAATGGAAAAGAATGGAAAATACTACTTTTTCTGTTAAGGCTGGTTGTAAATGATTTTTTAAGCATAATACATTTTCCTGTTTTCAGTTACCAGTGTCGATTGTCTTAGGGTTTCTCACCTTTACTAGTTATCACTTGTAAGCATTTATTATATGCTTATTTCATGCTAGGCTCTGAGCTGTACTTCCGTATGTATTATCTCATTTGATCCTTTTAGGAATCATACAAGGATAGGCACTGTTACTATTCCATTTCATACTTGAGTCATCTGATATTTAGAGAAGTTAAATATCTTGTTCAAGTATGTAGTGACTTTACACACTATGCAACTTCAGTGTGCAGTCTGCTTTTTATTGATTCACATATCTTGAGCTTCTGCAACCTCTATATTGTTATAACATAATCAAGCTATATTAGAAAGAAGATTATACAGACAGCCTCTCATTTTGTACTTTGTTTCTTGAAATAGTATGTTGTATTGTTGCTTTTACAGAGTGGTTGGATATTAATTAATTTCATTTTGTATTAGAGCACTTTTGGAAAAATCAGTCGAGTTTCAATATTATAGAATACTGGTGGAAAGGGAAACTTTTGTTGTCCTACTGCTTGTGTTCAAGTCCTGGATCTGCCATGTGTATTATTGTGGGGGAAGTTTCTTAATTCTTCTGTCCTTTAGTTTCTTTATCTATAAAAGGGATATAACAGTGGTATTTACCTCATAGAGTTGTGAGGATTAAAAATATAGTTGGGAGTATATGTAAATTGTTTATATACTAAATGCTCAGTGGATATTAGCTAGTATTAGATAGTATTTTACTTTATCCACATAAGGATAATTAAACATTCACATATTTTTGAAACAGAGTCTCTTAGAATTTTCTTGTTGAAACTAAGTCTCCAAAATGAAAAACTGATAGAAGTATTATTTTGAATTTTGGAATGGGGTCCATTTTCTTGTTTGGCCTGTATCTTATTTCCTTGTAATTTTAATACTTCATTTAAAATGAAATGGTATAGAATAGTTTGAAATAACAGAGTACAGAAAAGAACATTTGTACCACTAACTACCTGTGCTAGAACAATCCTAATAACTTGGTTCAAAAGGGTGAAATATTACTATCACTTCCTTAGGATAAATGACTCTAAAACTACAGTTGACACTTGGACAACACAGAGGCTTGGTGAGCCCACCCTCTGTACAGTTAAGAATCTGCCTTTAATTTATAGTTGACCCTCTGTGTCTGGGTTCTTCTCAGTCTGTGGTTCCTCTGAAGCAGCAGTACCTCCATATCCACAGTTGCTTTGTATCTGTCTGTGGTGGTGCATCTGAGGATTCAATCAATAGTGGATCAAAAAAAAAATCGATTGAAAAAAATCCACAAATCAGTGGGCCCATGCAGCCCAAACCCATACTGGTCAGGAGGCAACTGTGTATCCTTTGTGAGTGTTACTTATAAGAAGACTTGTGTACATTCAGATTATTTTTAATTTTAGATTGTAAACCCAAATATTCTGTGATAAGATTATCCTTCTCATAATTTACGGAGTACATTTTCTTTGTTCACTTTTTGACAGATGGATACTAGGAGGAAGAGAATAGCTACTGATAATGATAGCTATGCTGAGAATTGTCCTGACTGTTCCCTCTTGTTTGAGTCAGACAGATGGTTATTTTCCTTAGTGGTAGAGTATTGCCATAGTATCTGCTCTTCCGATTGAAACTCTTGCAGAGGGAAAGATAATGGTGGTAGAGAGAAGAGGCAATAGCCTTGCAACCAGATTCAAGTGCTGATCTTTGTTTAAATTAAAAGATGATGTTTCAAAGGAATTTAATTAGAAAACTCAGAAATGTCTAACCTTGGTCTGCCAAGCTGCCACTATCTGGACCCTGTAATGTATGTAAAGGGCCACAGTAAAAGAATTAATAGCCAAATGAAAATACAATTTTTGGTTAGTTTTTAAGTGATCAGTATAGACTTCTCTGGACATAGTTGGTTATCATCTCATGACTTAGGAAGTATAATCAGTAAAGTATAATTCAGTTCAGTTCAGTCACTGAGTAGTCTGTGACTCTTTGCGACCCTATGGACTGCAGTACTAAAGTATAATTAGTACCTCCTATATTCCCATTATGTCTGATTCCAGTTCTTGGAATTTTATTATTTAATGTCCGACTACCATAACTCATAGCAATCACTAGCATACAGAGAAGGAGAGAAAGAAAAGAATAGACCTGAAATCAAGTCATTTCTCACTTCCTACCTAGAGGGAGGAGCTGTGTTGTAGAAATTGACTTGATAAGATTAGTGCTTCCCCTTACCTTGGGGAAAACGCACTAGAGGAATGGAGGAGAGATGTGGGCAGAGAGGTTTACTTCTTGAAAGACTTCTTTTCACTCCTGGGACCTTATTTGGTGTATCTCTTACATTGTAAATGTATACGGAATTGATCTTTTGGGCCAAACTTGCTAAAACATGCGTCTTTTAGCCTAAAACACCCACATTGATATGTTACAGAGATTATGTACAGGAAAGAGTATAATTCTGTAAAAATATTTCCTAACAAATTCTTAGGTTTGGGTTTTGGAAGATTACTTTTCTATGGATTATCTAATGCTCTTATTAAAAAATTTTTTATTGAAGTATTTTTATAAAAGTTTCAGCTATTAAAATTTTTTTTTAATTGGAGTATTGTTCATATACAAAATTATGTTAGTTGATTTACAATATTGTGTTGGTTTCCCCTTTGGTAACCATAGTTTGTTTTCTGTAAAGAATTCGTTTGTACTGGTTTTTAAATTTCCACATATAAATGGTATTTATTGTCTTTCTCTGTCTGAATTACTTCACTTCACTTCTCTAGGTCCATTCAAGTTGCTGCAAATAGCTTTATTTCATTCTTTTTTATGGCTGAGTAATATTTAGTTGTATGTATGTGTGTGTATACATATACACATATATACGTGTACATATATATGTATGTACATATGTACACACATATGTACATACACACATATATACATAAACACACATTTGTTGTTTTACTTGCTAAATTGTGTCCAACTCTTTTGCGACATCATGGATTGTATAGCCTGCTAGGCTCCTCTGTCCATTGAATTTTCCAAGCAGGAATACTGGAATGGGTTGCCATTTCCTACTCCAGGGGATCCTCCTGACCCAGAGATCAAACCCATGTCTCTGGTGTGTCCTGTGTTGGGAGGCAGATTCTTTACCATTGAGCTACCTGGGAAGACCAGATATTAATACATACCACATATATATCCATTCATGTGTTGATGGACACTTAGATTTCTTCCATATTTTTGCTGTTGTAAATAGTATGTCATGCTCTTAATTTTAAATAAAATCTTATTGTATCTTTGCCCTTAACACTATCCAAAAAAGGAAAATAAGTTGCATTTTATTTGCAAAGAATAGATAATCACTGTGTATGCTGCACTGAAGATGAGCATTTGCTATCATGGATACTTCTTAATTTTTCTAAAGTTTTATCAAACTGGATCTGATACAACCTAGATATCTTTGAGAGATGAGTAGATACAGAAGTTGTGGTACATATATACAATGGAATATTTTTCAGCCGTAAAAAGGAACACATTTGAATCAGTCCTAATGAGGTGGATGAACCTAGAGTCTATTATACAGAGTGAAGTAAGTCAGAAAGAGAAAAACAGATTTTGTATATTAACACATATACATGGAATCTAGAAACATGGTATGATGAACTATTGGCAGGGCAGTAGTAGAGACGCAGGCATAGAGAACAGACTTGTGGACATAGCGGGGGAAGGAGAGGGTGGGATGAATTGAGAGGGTAGCGTGGAAACGTATACATTACCATATGCAAAATTAGATAACCAGTGGAAATGTGCTGTACGATGCAGGGAGCTCAAATCAGGTGCTCTATGACAACCTGTAGGGGTAGGAGCGGGGAGGGAGTTGCGGGAGGGAGGGGACATATGCATACCCACGACTGATTCATGTTGATGTCTGGCAGAGACCAACACATTATTGTAAAGCAATTATCCTCCAATTACAAAGAAATTTTAAAAAAAGCTAAGAATTAAAAAAAAAACCCCCCCTTAAAAATAGATATGATAAATGTTTCTGATTTAATCATATATAATGCTTTGTTAGACACATAAATTTCCATGTGAATTCTTCTTTTAAAAAAGATTGACAAACTGACAGAAGCTGTGAAATTTAGTGTTAAAGCTGTCATCCCTCTTTTAACCTCCTTGTCCCTAAGAATTACAGTCCTTAAAGAAGGTAGTACTGTTTCATTAATGTATATTGCTTTTCAGGTGAAAATGTCATAAAGCAGTTTATAAATTCTTTTCTAATCTTTATCCCCAGAATTCAGTTTCAGTTTATATGATATTTAGTATTTAATAATGGAACACAGTATCATTTTCCAGTATTTTTAGATATAAAGTGAGAGAAGGTACTATTCAGATGAAGCTTTGAGCAATAACGTAACATATGGCTTAGTTACAAGATGTGGATCAAAAACCACCATTTGATTGCTGCGATTTATGTCAGAGAATGTTCTGCCTGTTTTCCTCCCTAGAGTTTTATAGTATGCATTCTTACATTTAGGTCTTTAATCTATTTTGACTATATTGTTGTGTATAGTTTTAGTGAATATTCTAATTTTGTTGTTTTACCTGTAGCTGTCCGGTTTTCCCGGCACCACTTACTGAAGAGACTGTCTTTTCTCCATTGTATAGTCTTGCCTCCTTTATAATAGATTAAGTGACCATAGGTACATGGCTTTATCGCTGGACTTTTTATGCAGTTCCATTGATCTGTGTTTCTGTTTTTGTGACAGCACCCTACTGTTTTAATGACTATAGCATTGCAATATAGTCTGATGTCTCAGCTTCCGATTCCTCTAGTGTCATTGTCTTTCTCTGGATTGTTTTTGGCCATTTAGGGTCTTTTGTGTTTCCATACAAATTAAAATTTTTTTGTTCTACTTCTGTGAAAAATAAAGTTGCATAATAATAAATATCCCCTCACTTTCAGTCTGTATGTGTCTCTAGGTCTGAAGTGGATCGCTTGTAGACAGCATATATTTGGGTCTTGGTTTTGTATCCATTTAGCCTGTCTGTGACTTTTGGTTGGAGTATTTAATCCATTTACATTTAAGGTAATTATGGATATGTGAGTTCCTATAGCCATTTTATTTGTTGTTTTGGATTTGTTGTTTTTTTCTGATTTGGTGATACTGAATTCTCTTACTTTTGCTTTTCTGTAAAGCTTTTGATTTCTCTGTCAAATGTAAATGAGAGCCTTGCTGAATATTCTTTTTTCTTTCATCACTTTAAGTGTATCATAACTTAAAGAAGTATCATATGTAAAGAAGTGTCGTAACACTTAAAGAAATATCATATGTAAAGAAGTATCATAACACTTCTTTCTGGCCTGCAGAGTTTCTGCTAGAAAATCAGCTGATAACTTTATGAGGATTCTCGTGTATGCTATTTGTTGGGTTTCCTTTATGGCTTTTAATGTTTATTTGTCTTTAATTTTTGTCAGTTTGATTAATGTGTCTGAGTGTGTTCCTCCTTGGGTTCACCTTGTACAGGATTGTCTGTGATTCCTAGCCAAGTGACTGTTTCTTTTTTCATGTTAGGGAAGTTTTTAGCTATAATCTCTTTGAATTCTTCAAATATTTTCTCAGGCCCTTTCTCTGTTTCTTGTCCTACTGGGACTCCTATAATTGAATGTTAGTGCATTTAATACTGTCCCAGAGGTCTCTGATGCTGTCATTTCTTTTTATTCATTTTCCTTTGTTCTGTGGTAGTGATTTCCACCACTGTGTCTTCCACCTCACTTTTGTTCTTCAGCCTCAGTTATTCTGTTGCTGCTTCCTTCTAGTGTCTTTTTCATTTTAGTTATTGTATTGTTCACCTCCATTTGTTTGCTCTTTAAATCGTCTAGCTCCTCATTAAACATTTTATGTATCTTCTCAATTTGTGCCCCCAACTCTTTTTTGAGATTTTGGATCATCTTTCCTATCATTACTCTCAATTCTTTTTCATGTCAATTTTCTGTCTCCTGTTCAGTTAGTTGCTCTTGTGTGCTTTTATCTTGGTTCTTTGTTTGCAGCACATTTCTCTGTTGTCTCATTTTGTCTTTCTGTGTTTGTGGTCTCCGTTCCATAGGCCACAAGGCCATAGTTCCTCCTCTTTCTGACGTCTTCTTCCTGGTGAGAATGTAGGTCCACGGGCTTGTGTAGGCTTCCTAGCGAGTGGGATTGGTGCCTTCCTTCTCGTAGGTGGAGCTGGGCCTTGTCCCTCTGATGGACAGGGCTGTGTCAAGGGGTGTGTTTTGATGTGGCCGTGAGCTCAGTATGCATTAGGCCGTCTGTCCTGGTGGTTGTGTGGCCTGAGGCTTTGCAGCTCTGGAGCTTGCAGGTTGTTGGATGGGGCCGAGTCTTGGTGCCAAAACACGGACCTCCAGGAGATCTCATATTGACTGACACTCCCTGAGACTTCTGTTAGCAGTGAGCAACACAGTGAGCAACAGTTGACCTTCACCTACTCAGGAGTCTCTCTAAGACCCATAGGTGGGTTTAATCCAGGTTTCCATGGAGCTATCACTTTGTGCTGGGTGCCAGCATGCATGAGACCTTGTGTACATCCTCCAAGATGTTTCCCCCAGCCCAGTGGAGCTCCTGCACTCAAACGCTGCTGGCCTTGAAGGCTAAATGCTCTGGGTGTTCTTCTGTCCAACACCATACCCTCAGATTGTCTTGGAGGGCTGTTTAGCGTGGTACATCTCTGAGTAGCCTCTGTGGGTTTAATGCTTTTATGTGTGAGGGTTGTTTTGAGTAGACAGCTGCCACTTCTTTTCTCTGTTGGCCATTATCACATTGATAGGAGTCTGACTGATGTTTTGGTGACCAGAGCCTGCACTGGGTATGAGCAGGGCCTCCTCATTGCTCTGTGATTGTCACTGCCCTGTCAGAGATGGGATCTGCTCCCTAGTTGTTGGTGTAGAGGCCCCCAGATCTGTTCCTTAGCTTTTGTGTTTATGATCTGCAGTGCAGGGTAGGGGGGATTGGAGCACTCATGCTGGAAGGGAAGACACTGTAGCTGTTCACCTGTGAGTGTGCTCTGTTGTGTCACCTGTCACCCTTGTGCCAGCTCTCAGATTACACTGTCGGTGGCACTGCTCTCGACCACACCTCAACTGTGGGTATGCCTTCTGTTGGCCCTGGTGTCTCTAAGATTGTTTTCACCAGGCCACCAGCATAGGTCCCAGGATGCAGTAATCATGGGTGTGGACCCGTTGTGGGCACTATGGAGGCAGCTCCGACTCTAGCCTGGCCCAGTCCCCACATGTATGTGCTGAGAAAGTCTACAGCTGCAAAAGCCTGGCTGTGGGAGCACTCACTGGTCAGATGTTCCATAAGTGCTGAGTTTATAAGGCTGGCCTCAAGACAGTCAGTTCGCCTTTTGGGCAACTGAGAGGAGAGATTCTAGCTTTTCTTCCTTAGTTGCATATCCCCTAGGGCTTAGCTATGGCTTTAGCCTCAACCTCTTCTTGTGGGCCATCCAAAGGGGTCTACTCCCGAGGTGGCCCTGGAACACATGAGTTTGCCTGGATGAGAAGGGGGTACAGAGGCTGCGAGGCAACTGGGATCACGGAGCTCTGGTGGCAAGGAAGTATGGAGACTCTGGCAGCCATAGGCATGAAAGAGTCAGAGTGCTGGGGGCCCTTCCCAGCACTTTGCTGCATGCAGGAGAGTGCATGCTCAGGCGTTGGCAAGGTGTGTGGGGAAGCTGGCTCTACCTAGTGCCCAGGGGCGGGTTCTCAGGGTAGCCGGCAGCTGTGAGTGTGAGAGAGTCTGTCCTGGCCACAGGTGTGAAAGAGCCAGCCCCACCCGGGGCCCTTTCCAGCACCTTACAACTGGTGTGAG
The DNA here is from genome assembly GCF_002263795.3 of Bos taurus. Lineage (NCBI taxonomy): Eukaryota > Metazoa > Chordata > Mammalia > Artiodactyla > Bovidae > Bos > Bos taurus. The sequence goes on from NC_037343.1 coordinate 33,541,536, forward strand.
AGAGCCACCCAGCAGGGACCCTTCCTAGTGCCTGGGTGTGGGAGAGCCAGCCCCAGTGGGGTCTCTTCCTAGTTGCTGGGGAGGTGAGGGCAGCGGTGGAGAGAGAGGATGCAGTGGCAGCTCCACTTCTGACACATAACAGTGACCCTTTGAGTTTCCTCCACAAACATTCCTACTTGTGGATTTCCTCACTTCCGACCCCTCAGGCTGTCTCCTCACAGCAGCCAACGGCAGATCTCTCCCCGGTTTGCTCCCCAAACCCCATGTTCTTGCCCCCAGCCCCCATCTGCACCGGGAACACAGCTCTCAAGCTGGAGCCCCAGGGCTGGGGCATGGACTGTCTGTGTAGGTCTCACTTCATCCTGCCTACCACAGACCTGTTGTCCTTTTCTGATAACTCCCCTGCTCTGCCAACTGATCGCTCCACTGGTGAGAGGGCTTCCTGCGATGTGGGAACCTCTCCTCGTCTTTTCTCTCTTCTTTCTTTCGTCCTAGCTGGTTTTGCAGGGATCTTTCTTGTCCTTTTGTGTGTCCAAGGTCCTCTTCTAGCATTCAGCCTTTTCTCTGCGAATTGTTCTTTTGTGAATGTATTCTTGATGCTTTTGTAGGGAGTGATGAACCCCACATCCTCCTAACTCCTCCACCATCTTGACCTCACCGCCTTTTCTTTCTTTTTAAACTTTAATTGATTTCCTTTTTCTTTCTTTCTTTTTGGCCACACCGTGCCATGCTGTGTAGCAAGTGGAATTCCAGTTCCTTGATCAGGGATTGAACCTGTGCTCCCTGCAGCGGAAGTGCAGATTCTTAACCACTGGAGAGACTGCCAGGGGCATCCTTAAATGATTTCTGCCCTGATCTTTATTTTATTTATTTTTTTCTAGTTCTTTTGAGTTTAATTTGCTCTTTTTGTAGTTTCTTAAGGTAGAAGCTGAAGTCATTGCTTTGAGGCATTTCTGACATTTACTTCAAATGGGTGGTAAAGAGGAAAGAAATACTTCTAAAAAGGCACAAAACTTTTCAGTAACTTCTGATTGTTGGTAGGAAAAAATCCCACCCTCTTAAATTGTTTCTGTTATTGTTTTGGTCATGCTGTGTGACATGCAGGATCTTAGTTCCCTGACCGGAGAGCAAAGCGGCACCTCCTGCCGTGTGGAGTCTTAACCACTGGACTGCCAGGGAAGTCCAGTTTGTTATTTTAATATCCTTCTAGATGGAATTTAAATTTAAGATTGTAAACTAAGCATACCTCCTCTTTCATCTAAAGCCTATTAAAATGATAGTAAAGAAATTTTTAAAAGGGAAAAGTTCACAAAAATGAAAAGCTGGATGGCGGAAAGGCCATAGTAAACAAACATCATCAAATTTTTGCAAGTTTATGGATAAATAAAGCAGAGCAGGATAAGCATTCATAGAGGAAGCTATAGAGAGCAAGTAGTAATTCGCCTCAGTAAAATCCTGGTAATCACCTTACTTAGAGATGGGAATGAGAAATGAAATTGAAAACAGGCAGGTTAGAGACATTCTTAAAGAGTTTCATGACTTCCTCTTCTGAATTGGACCACGTGTTTTCTCAGCAGATGTACTGCTGTTCTCTTTCTTTGAACTGAGCTGCAGAATTCTTTTCAGTGTTTCTTATACACGTATCTTTCTTTTTCTTGGAGTCCATCCTTATTTTGATAGAGTACATTCTCAAACACTCCATTCAAAAGTACTTTTCTCTTGGATATATTTGGAAATGTTTGTGGAGGAGGACATTTTTGATTGACTCATCATGTAGGGGAGTGGCACTACTAAATCCTTAGAAACTTGAATACTTGGAAGTTTTATTTTTCCCTTTGCCCTTATATTTTACCAATAATGAATAGTTGAGAGATTCTGTGCTCAAAATTACTGTCTCCACTATCTGAAAATTGTTTAAATTATTTCCAGCATCCATGGTTATGGATGGGAAAGCCGATGCCAGGCTGATCCTGATTAACTTAAGCGTTCTTAGAAATTGGTAAAATTTGATTTTGAGTAGATAATGCCAAATATATACATAAACGTTTACAAATAAATTTCATCAGATGTTTCATATTATATATTTTAATTTGTATTTTTCAGACAATGAATGATTTTGACTATTTGAAACTACTAGGTAAAGGCACTTTTGGGAAAGTTATTTTGGTTCGAGAGAAGGCAAGTGGAAAATATTATGCTATGAAGATTCTGAAGAAAGAAGTTATTATTGCCAAGGTAATAATACAAGAGTTGATTATTAAATTTTTGTTTATGTTGTCCACGTGTGTGTGTGCTCATGCACGCACATGACTAGACTGTAGAAATTCCATTAAATAAGCAAAATGTTGATTTAGGCTACAGCTGCATAATATGTGTATATTGATATTTATTTATAGTATTAAAATTTTCAAAAGTTTATAATATTATCTATTACATACAGTCTTTTATTCTTTTCAGAGGAAATTTTAGTCTATGTTCGTTTGGGAGAATGTTTCACTCTGTATTTGGGACCTGTGTCACTAATTATACTAGTGATTTTTTGATATTCCCCTAACAGTTTGAGTTTTTTATTAAAGTAGCGAATAGTATAGATTATTAGCATAGATTATTTGTACTGATAAATTTTATATAATTGTTGAATGGAAAAGCATCCTTAGTAGATTTGAAACTACTAGAATAATAAAACTAAAATGATCACTACTATATGTCTACTTAAAATTTATCACTACCCATGGGTACAAACTTTATTTCTTGTCATGAGAACTCTTAAGATTTATTTTCCTAGCATCTTTCCAATACACATGACAGTATTATTAACTATTTATCATCCTGTACATTAAATCCCCAGGAATTCTTTATTTCCCAACTAGAATTTTGTAGTTTCTTTTAAAGTGTTTATTAAATTGAATTATACTTGGTTTATAATATTATCTTAGTTTCAGGTGTATAGCTTAGTGATTCACTTATTTTTTGTGATTATATTCCATATTAAGATTATATTCCATGTTAAGTATAATTCTCTGAGATACACAATAAATCCTTGTTACTTATCTATTTTATGTATAGTAGTTTGAATCTGTTAATCCCATATGCCTAATTAGTCCATCATTTCTGGTAATAAGTTTATTTTCTGTGTTTGTGAGTCTTTCTGTTTTATTTATAGAATTCATTTAATTTTTTTTAGATTCCTCATAAAAGTGATACAGTATTTGTGGGTCTGTGTCTGACTTAACATCACTAAGTATAATGATCTCTAGGTCCTTTCATGTTACTGCAGATGGCATCATTCATTCTTTTTATGGCTGAGTAGTATTTCATTGTGTATATGTATGTATGTGTGTTTATGTACATATGCCACCTCTTGTTAAATTGATCATCTACTGATGGGTACTTGACTTGTTTCCATGTCTTGCCTGTTATGAATACTACTGCTGTGAACATTCAGGTGCATGTATTTTTTTTAAATTGATTTATTTTTAACTGGAGAACAATTGCTTTATTGTATTATGTTAGTTATCAATATGAACCAGCCATAGTTAAATGTAGTTTTTGTTTTTTCTGAATATATGCCCAGGAGTGGGATTGGTGGATCATATGGTAGTTCTGTTTTTAGTTTTTTAAGGAACTTCCATACTGTTTGCCATAGTGGCTACACCAGTTTACATTCTTACCAACAGTGAGAGTTCCTTCTTCTCCATATCTTCTCTAGCATTTATTATTTGTAGCCTTTTTGATGATAGTCATTTTGACAAGTGTGAAATGGTACTGAAGTGACAGTGTACTCCACTGTGATTTTTATTTCCTTTTCTCTAATAATTAGTGAGGGCTTCTTCAGTGGTAAAGAATCTGCATACCAATGCAGGAGACCCAGGTTCAATCCCTGGGTCACAAAGTCCCCTGGAGGAGGGCATGGCAACCCGCTCCAGTATTCTTGCCTGGAAAATCCTGTGGACAGAGGAGTCTGGTGGGCTATAGTCCATGGGGTTGCAAAAGAGTTGGATATGACTTAGCAGCTAAACAACAGCAAAAATAATTAGTGATGTTGAGTATCTTCTTTGGAGGAATGTCTGTTTAGTGCTTCTGCCCACTTTTTAATTAGGTTTTTTTTTTTTTTAATTGAGTTCTATGAGCTTCTTGTATATTTTAGATATTAATTTCTTATCAGTAGTATCTTTGAAAATATTTTCCTCCCATTCCTTAAGTTTTTTTGTTTTGTTTTGTTGATGGTTTCCTTTGCTGTGCAGAAAAATTTTAAGTTTATTTAAGTCCCATTTTTTGTTTTATTTTTGCTTATACTTCTTTTGTTTTCAGAGACTGACCTAAGAAAATACTGCATTAATTTATGTCCAAGAATATTTTGCCTGTGTTCTGGTCAAGGAGTTTTGTTGTGTCATGTCTTATATTTAGGTCTTTAAATCATTTTGAGTTTATTTTTGTATACGGTGTTAGGGAGTGTTCTAATTTTATCGATCTATATGCAGCTGTTTAACTCTCCCATCACCATTTGTTGAAGAAGCTGTCTTTTCTCCCTTTTATATACTTGCCTCCTTTGTCATGGATTGACTATAGGTGCATGGGTTTATTTATGGGCTCTCTATTCTGTACTGTTGGGCTATAAATCAGTTTTTGTGCCTGTACCATGCTGTTTTGATTACTGTAGCTCTGTGATATAGTCTGATGTCAGGGAGCATGATATTTCCAGCTCTGATCTTCCATCTCAAGATTGCTTTGGCAATTCAGGGTCTTTTGTGGTTCCATATGAATTTTAAGAATATTTGTTCCAGTTCTATGAATAAAGTCATAGGTATTTGGATAAAAATTGCATTAAATCTGTAAATTGCTTTGGGTATGGCCATTTTAATGATATTAATTGTTCCAGCCCAAGGGCATGGGATCTTTCCCTTTCATTTTTGAATTGTCTTCAGTTTCCTTTATCAGTGTTTTATAGTTTTCAATGTATAGATTTTTCACCTCCTTGGTATTTTATTTTCTTGATGTGATTTCAAACAGGATTTTTTTTTTCTTCCCCTTGTTGATATATCATTGTTAGTGTAATGAAAGAGATTTGTGTATATTGATGTTTTATCCTGCTGTCTTGCTGAATTCATTTAGTAGTTCCACTAGTTTTTGTGTAGTGTTAGTGTTGGAGAAGGAAATGGCAACCCACTCCAGTGTTCTTGCCTGGAGAATCCCAGGGACGGGGGAGCCTGGTGGGCTGCCGTCTCTGGGGTCGCACAGAGTCGGACACGCTGAAGTGACTTAGCAGCAGTAGCAGCAGTGATTTTTGTGGGTTTTGCTGTCTTAAATGATCACAGAAGAACTCATTGAGAAAGTGAAATTTCAGTGAACATTCGAAGGAAATGAGGAAGCAAACCATTCAGGTATTTGGGAGGAAGAATATTCCTGATAGAGGAAATCACAACCAAAAAAAGCACTGAGGAAGCAGCATATTTTAAAAATAGCTAGGAATCTAGTCTAGCATGGCCTGCATAGAGTAAAAACAGTGGAGAGTTGTTTATGATAATGGTAGATGCTGTAAGGATATTGGTTTTTACTCATTGTACTGGTCAGCCATTGGAAGTTTTTATACTTTTTTTTTTTTTTACTATATCATGTATAGTCACATGATATAGTTTTCATTTTAATATCACCTTGGCTGTAGTGTTGAGAATAGACTGTGGAAGCAGGGAGCTTGTTAGGAGTTAACTACAATAATCCAGATAATTGATTATAGTGGCTTGCATCAGGGTATTAGCAGTGGAGGTGGTAAGACATATTCAGTCATATTCAGCATATTTTGATGAAGAACCATCAGGATTGCATGACAGATTGAATAATAATATGGTGGCTCAGTTGGTAAAGAATTCACCTGCAATAGGAGACATGGATTCAGTCCCTGGGTTGGGAACATCTCCTGGAGAAGGAAATGGTAACCCACTCCATTATTCTTGCCTGGGAAATCCCATGGACAGAGGAGCCTGGTGGGCTACAGTCCATGGGGTTGCAAGAGTCAGATACAACTTAATGACCAAACAACACCAAATACGACACCCTTTCTATGGGGAAAAATATATAGATTTCTGACATACGGCTTGTCAAAACAGAGCAGGTACATAATGATCACTTGTAGTCATTGTGGTTGATTAAGAATAAAGATACCAAGGTAAAATCTTTTCTCCCCTTTTCTCCCTGCTTCCCCACCTCCTTCATCTTCTCCTCTAGGCCTCATTCATAGCTCTGGATTATTTTTTTTTTAAATGCTTTAGATGTCATGTATTTTGATTTCAACCAGCTTCATGAAGTCAGTCTTTAAACTCTTGTGGTCAAAATGGAGAAAATAATGTGAACAGAGTTAAAGTGTACCTGGTTAAGTTGCTACTGAGTTGTTGGAAATGACCATTGGTGTTGGACTTAGATGAGATCAGTCTTGACCTTTTCACCTGCAGTTTGAGCAGCTTAACTTCTGTGAACCTCAGTTACCTCATATAAAATGGGAATAATCAAAGACACCTGCTCAGTTACTACAAGGATTAAAGCAGACGACACCCTTGGTGCCCGCAGTGATCGAGATGTTCTCTTCTGTTTCTCTGTCATCATTTGCTCCTTGTTCACCTCCCGCCAAAAACTGAACTACCAAAAAGCAATAAGTGGGGAGAATGAAAAGGAGAATTTTAGACCATGTTTGGTAAAGGGTAGTGATAAATTAGAGAGGATTGGAAAAATGAGTATGAGGAAGACTATTCTTCTGTGTCATGTTTGCAAAAAATCCGTGAAAAATTCCATTCTCCCTAAGCTGCTTTCTATGAAAGAAATTAGATTTTAAAATTCATTAGTCTTTTGCCATGGATGAATATATATGAAACTAAATTTCGAAAGCTTTTTCATGAAAACATTTTACTTATATACCCAAGCACTCTTTATTTGTAATCATGATCAACAAATGGATTTTTAGAAAAGCATCATATTGTTTTAGCCCCTACGTTTTATCACTGTTATTTATAACTTTTTGTTTTGACATGTTGCTTTTAACTGTAATTAAAAATTATTGACATCTGTGTTTATTTTTTAGCTTATGCATACCTTATCTTCATAGCAGAAACTAATTAGTATGTGAAATACTGTACCATTAAATTTGCATTAAGGAGAAAATTTTAATTTGATCAGATGTAAAGTATGGTAGAAAATACATTTTATTACATAAAATATATGTACATGGTATTAATTCTGGTTTCATTCTTATAACAAAGAAATACTGTTTTAGCTTTTGCTTACCTACATCTTTACTTGACTCCTTTAATGTGGTTAGGCAGATTACAGAATATAGGGAAAAAATAATCTTTCATGGAACTTACTAAGTGATTTAGAAAAATAACTATTACATGTAATGAGCTTGTTTCAACAAAATAGAATGAAATAGCTGGCAGAAATGTTAACTGAAGTGCTAGGATATCTTTTCCAAATGGGTTTCATACTTCTCTTTCTTTAGTCTTTTCCTAGTTTACTGCCTCAGATCACTTAAAATCCTAAAGCATAACTGGTAAATGTTGCCTTCTCTGACTGCATATAAAGTAATACTTCTGCTTTATCCTCTGTTGGAAGCATATAGCTGTTAGTTTTTCACTGTTAATTTTATATCTCAAAAATATTTCAAACACTTGTCTTGCTCCCAGTGCCACTGCAGTCATCCTAGCCATCCTACTTTCACTCTTACACTGCAGTTGTCTCCTAATTGATCACTCCTGTTTTGCTGTCCTTCTGAGAGGAGCCTGAGCAAGTTTAAAACCAGAAATCAGTTGTGTGCCCCAATCCCTCAGTCCTACACTATCATATTACTCAACCTGTGATCTTCCAGTAGCATTAATTTTCCTTCTTTACCCCACTTTCTCATAAGATCACTTATCAGAATTCATAATTATTTCTTAAATTGGGTTTGTATCAGTTTGATATGCATCAGTGTCTTCTCCACTAGCACGTCAACTCCATGAGCAAAAGAATCATATGTCTTTTAAGAAAATGATTTTATACTTGCACTGTTATTATTTAGTAAGTGCATGTCAAGGATTTCATTTTTTAATCAATGAATTCTGTTTTATAGCCCATAAAATAGCTACTTGTGTAATCCTTCAGTTCAGTTCAGTCGCTCAGTCATGTCCGACTCTTTGCGACCCCATGAATCACAGTATTTTGTATCCATTATTTGATTCTCATAAACTTTAGCATTCCCTTGTCTTCTTTGTTTTTTTCATTAATGCTGACTACCATCTGGCCAACTGGAATGGTAGCTCCAGGAGGGCAGGACTTTTGTCTGTGGTGTTCAGTATCCTGTCTTCAGTGGATAGAACAATACCCAGAGTATATTTGTTTCATATTTATTGAAAGAATAAATGATTGAATGAAAGTCCCACATATGTGACGTCTTGGAATTCATTCCTATGATAAACTGTTTAGTTCAACAAACATTTAACAACTACCTACTGTGTACTAATCATTATGGTAAGCGTTGTGGGTATAGAAATTAGTTCTGATATCATTTGTATTTATTATTTTTTATTAAGATGTTTGGTGTTCTAATTAATTTAAAATTTATGGTATGAGATGATTGTGGTTTTCATGTTGTTTGAGCATTTAAACCTGGTTCTTATTAACCAAATAAGACTTGAATGCTTTCTTACCCATACTTCATTCCCCTGGTTTTAAATACTATGTCATTACACTTTACTTAATTGAAAAAGACACATGTACCTAGAGCCTATTATACAGAGTGAAGTCAGTCAGAAAGAGAAAGACAAACACCGTATATTAATGCATACATATGGAACCTAGAAAGATGGTACTTATGATCCTAGGTACGGAGCAGCAAAAGAGACACAGACGTAAAGAACAGGCTTTTGGACTCGGTGCGAGAAGGAGAGGATGGGATGGTTTGAGAGAATAGCATTGAAACATACACATTACCATATGTCAATGCAAGTTTGACATATGAGGCAGGGCACCTAAAGCTGGTGCTCTGTGACAACCTGGAGGAGACAGGGTTGGGGGAGAGGAGGGAAGTTCAGGATGGAGGGGACGCATGTATACCTATGGCCAATTCATACTGATGTGTGACAGAGACCATGAGAGTATTGTAAAGTAAATCCTCCAAGTAAAACTAATTAAAAAAAAAAAAAAGAATTGGTCTCACTCTCTTGGAATGGCTTTTGGATTTTAGCATCTTTGATCATTCTGTTGCACGTTTATCTTCTAAATAAGGTCAGATGCTTTTATAAAGATTAATACAGTGTCCTAAAGTTTCTACTTCTTACTTATAATCTTGATTTGCTGGCAGTGTTAATCAATTGATCCAGCAAGGGCTTTGTTTAGGATCTTGGCAGAAGCAGAGACCAGAGATGTTGTGTTAGTTTCAGCATTTATCTTCCTTTCCTTTCTTCTTTAAAATAGTATTATTTTTGAGATAGGCAACATTTTTCCAGTTCTCCATGTTGAAGAAAATCTTCCCTAGTTCACTTTTGATGTCAAGATGAAATTTATGTACAAAATTGGGGAAATACAGTCTTAGTGTATTTTTGGCTTTAGATATATCCAGATCTTGAAAGTGTCCTAGAATAGGCTATGACCTTTTTTTTTTTTTTTTTAAAGAAAAGCATGCTAAAAAGCCACAAAACAAAAATATACAGTTTTATACTATTTTTGTTTCTGAAATGTATAATTTAGAATTAAACCTTTTAATGTGTACTGTGTTCCTCTTTTCAATAACTTATTTTTCTTTTAGGTAGAAGACTTACCAATTCTATGATCTTTACTGAAATATATCCTTTGTATCCCCCTGAATACAATGTAATACAAACATGGAAATAATAACTACTCCATGCCTAGCTGTTAACTTACAGGACATTCTCTTGAAGGGGAAACGCTTACTATTTCATTTTCTGTGTCCCTGGTAATTTTTGCTTATTATTATATCATTATTGATATACTTTGATAAAGTATGACTGAGTTTATACATGATAGCCATCTGATTTAAATCACTAATTTGAATTTTTTTTTTTTTGGTAGAAAAGAAGCTAAGCAATAAAGGAGCATGTGTTTAAAATCTTTTTCTGTGTCTGGGTTTAATCTCTTCTGGTCTTAGAGAAATAGTGAAATTTTTATATTATTTGTGCTCGGAACATATATTAAAAGTTTACTTGCCTTTTTCTTTTGTAGGATGAAGTGGCGCACACTTTAACTGAAAGCAGAGTATTAAAGAACACTAGACATCCCTTTTTAACAGTAAGTGAATAGAGGAAAGATGTTACAATCATAACATCTTATATTTAAGGGAGTTTTATTATAGCAATTAAGTATGAAAAATAACATTTTCAGTCACATTTATTTAGGTATGCCATTTTCTTTGATTTGCAAAGTTCTTGTGTGTTCCTGGTCCCAATGAAGTGTTTTAAGATTAAAAATAACAGATAGACTTTCAAAAGGAAGAAACTTTTGAGAGTTAGGATTGTTTTACTAATAATTATAATTTTAGTTTTTCCCAAAATAATGCCCATTGCTGATCTTCACAAAATTTGTTTTATATTTCTCATAAATTTTTATTTAAGTGTTCTTAAAGGAATAAATAGACTCTTAAGGAACATAAACAATTTATCAATCACACTTACTGTTTCTAAGTGTTCTATTTTTGATACTGTTGTAAAAATGTAGGATTATAACATGTTTTCTTTTTCATTTCAAGTCCCTGAAATATTCCTTCCAGACAAAAGACCGTTTATGTTTTGTGATGGAATATGTTAATGGGGGAGAGGTGAGTCAAGTATAACCAACACTTGCGTGTGCATGGTAGTATTGTTTTTCTCAATTATTTACAAGTTGTAATGTAATAGTTCTCTACTTCTTGATAGAGATTTGATAGCTCTCTACTATTTTAGTAAATGAGAGCCGAATAATTTTTAATGAAATATAATGATCATTTATTTTTTTAACTAGCAATACTTTATGTAGAGGGAAGCATAATCAATTCTTCTAAATTTTTTAAATGTAAATTTTACTACAGATAGTGATTTTTAAAATCATGGTTTTTAATTTTGAAAACCAGACATATAGGGTTTATAATGCTTTACATAGTTCTTCTGCAAGTTTTTGTGAAACTTGTAAATTATTTCACCCATTTTAAACTTGGTTTAACAATAGGCCATAGGTACATTGCAGTTGAGTTTTCTCTTCTACATAGTAGTTCCATTTCACACCAGTCAGAATGGCTGCGATCCAAAAGTCTACAAATAATAAATGCTGGAGAGGGTGTGGAGAAAAGGGAACCCTCTTACACTGTTGGTGGGAATGCAAACTAGTACAGCCACCATGGAGAACAGTGTGGAGATTCCTTAAAAAACTGGAAATAGAACTGCCTTATGATCCAACAACCCCACTGCTGGGCATACACACTGAGGAAACCAGAAGGGAAAGAGACACATGTACCCCAATGTTCATCGCAGCACTGTTTATAATAGCCAGGACATGGAAGCAACCTAGATGTCCATCAGCAGATGAATGGATAAGAAAGCTGTGGTACATATACACAATGGAGTATTACTCAGCCATTAAAAAGAATACATTTGAATCAGTTCTAATGAGGTGGATGAAACTGGAGCCTATTATACAGAGTGAAGTAAGCCAGAAGGAAAAACATAAATACAGTATACTAACGCATATATATGGAATTTAGAAAGATGGTAACAATAACCCGGTGTACGAGACAGCAAAAGAGACACTGATGTATAGAACAGTCTTATGGACTCTGTGGGAGAGGGAGAGGGTGGGACGATTTGGGAGAATGGCAATGAAACATGTAAAATATCATGTAGGAAACGAGTTGCCAGTCCAGGTTCGATGCACGATGCTGGATGCTTGGGGCTGGTGCACTGGGACGGCCCAGAGGGATGGTATGGGGAGGGAGGAGGGAGGAGGGTTCGGGATGGGGAACACATGTATACCTGTGGCGGATTCATTTTGATATTTGGCAAAACTAATACAATTATGTAAAGTTTAAAAATAAAATAAAATTAGAAAAAACAGAAAAACAAAATGCCATTTAAAAAAAAAAAAGAGTAACCTTGACTGTATTTAGATGATTTTTTAGTTTTGAAGAGAAATTCAATCATTTTAGTAGTATATTTCACCTTTTCCTTTATTCTTTATCCTTTTTCCTATTTTTCATCAAAATCAATGCAAGGGGAAAATGTAGTTTATTGGAAATATTTCACATTGTTAGTATTCTGGAATTTAATTCTTAAATAGGGGCCTTTATCTCACAGACTTTAAAATAGTCTTATTACCTGAAAGACAAGAAGGAAGGAGAGGGAAGGAAGAAGGGAGGAAAAGAGGGAGGGAGGGAGAGGGAAAGAGGAAAAGGAAGAAATAAGGGAAGGAGGGAAAGAGAGGGAGGAAGGAAAAAGGGAAAGAGGTAAGGAAAGAAGAAGCAATTATCCTCTATAGCATGTTTTCTGCTATTGAATTATCTGACTTACAGGAATTAGTTCATTGCAAAAAATTCATTCTTTAATTTGGTAAACACATTTTGAGTGCCTTGGCAGTGTGAGTTTATCAAACTGTGTTAAGAGTTTATAATTTATCTTATAACTGTGTTATAAATTAGAATATAGTGAAAGACCTAAGTGTTGTTAATAAATTCATAAAAGAAAATATGTTATGAATGGATATAGTGTTTAGGTTAGGCTTAATGCAATTCCAACAGGGGGACTGATTTGAGAGGATATTTCAGGCAGAGAGGATGATGTGAGCAAAATCACTGGTAAGCAAGCAGAGAGGAACAAGTTGAGTAGTTAGAATTTAGTAATCCAGGCATTCTGAACTGGACCCTTGTCAGTCAGATTTTGTCTGAGAAAATAAAAAGAAGACGGGTGTCATAGAATATATAGGATTGATCTGTCTTAACAGTTCATTAATTGAATGTGGGTAGAAAAGCATTTGGTTGGGATCACGGAGAATTAATATATGTAGTGAACTTATGACGGAGAAGGCGATGGCACCCCACTCCAGTACTCTTGCTTAGAAAATCCCATGGATGGAGGAGCCTGCTAGGCTGCATTCCACGGGGTCATGAAGAGTCGGACACAACTGAGCGGCTTCACTTTCACTTTTCACTCTCATGCATTGGAGAAGGAAATGGCAACCCACTCCAGTGTTCTTGCCTGGAGAATCCCAGGGATGGGGGAGCCTGGTGGGCTGCCGTCTATGGGGTAGCACAGAGTCTTACATGACTGAAGCGACTTAGCAGCAGCAGAAGCAGCAGTGAACTTATGAAGAGTGTGTTAAGAGTAAAATTATAAATTTGGTTTTAAAAAGCTTTTTCCTAAGGTTCCAAGAAATACGTATATGGAAATACCACAGAGAATAAATATGGGTCAGAATATGGATACAGATTTGGGAGCCATTACCATAAAGATTGTAATTTAAGTTATGGAGGTGAATATTTCCTATTTTATAGGAAATTAAAATTGGTGAAGTCTCTATGTTAGTATCTATCAAAATTAAAAATGCACATATTCTGGGACCCAGCAATTTCACTTCCAAGAGATATACTTAACATATTCGTGCAGTGAAATACTTTATATTCATTAAAAAGAATGATGTCACCCAATATGGGCTGAGACAATGCAATTTCTAAGATATGTTATGAAATAAGAAAAGCAAGATGCAGACAGAATATAAAGTATGCTACTCTCTTTTAAAGTAAGACCACATATGTGTGCATATATGGCTGTGTCTACATTGACTGTCCCTGAATTATGTACTGGACATTAGTGCTTACCTTCAGGAAGGCAAACTGAATCACTGGGGAAAAGATGGGAGGAAGTCCGATTTTTCACTTTATTCTTGGGCATCTTCTGTATTTTGTATCAAAGGTGTATATTAAAGTTGAAGGAAGAAACAGGTAGGCAGATGGATGGATGACCAGTGGAGGGAATATTATACGGGGAAATGATAAAGTGCAGGCAGAAAGTTGGAGAAGCACTCTTAAATTATAGAAATACTCTTAAACAGTATCATGTGTTTGTATCTATCATACAATTAGCGCATTGCTTTATAATTATTTACATATCTGTCCTTCCTACTGGGCTCAAAGCTCCCTAAAGACTTACCCACTGGTGCAACCCTGCACCTAGCACACCACCTGACACATAGTAGGGACTTGGCGCTTACTGGAGGTTTTGAATGAGCAAGTAAGTGAATGGATGAAACGTTTCCCTCCAGGAACAGGGATAAAATAAGTTAGAAAAGTGGTTAACTAAGGACATCCCTGGTGGCCCAGTGGTTAAGACTCTGTCTTCCAATTAAGGGACACAGGTTCAATTCCTTCTTGGGGAACTAAGACCCCACATACCACAGGGCAACTAAACCCGCATGCACCAACTGAGACTTGAAGCAGCCAAATAAATGATTTTTTTTGAAAACTGGTAAAACAGGAACTACTGAGAAGTAGGAAGAAAAATAGAAAGTAATATGGTACATAGGTTCTTTAGAAGAAATGCTGAAAATGTATTTTCAGGAGAACCTATCTTTTTGTGTATTTATAAAATATTTATTTATTGAGAATGAGCAGAGTACTCTGGTAGATAAGTGGGCGTACAGATCTGAATTAAGCATAACTCTTACTCTAAAAGAGTTTATGGTCTAGTGGGGAAGATAAGGTATAAAATTTATACTAAGTGTAAAAGTGATAATTATCTCTGGTATGAGAAGTATATAGATTAAGGACCATGGGACTTCATAGGAAAGAAGGGAGAGTTTTAGATGGTGAGATGAAGGGAAGCTGCCTGGAGCTTAGTAGAGGGAGCTAGTGTCACTCATACTTCTGCTCTAAACCTTGAGTACGTAGACAATTAATCAATTGATGATTGTTAAAAAATATTTTCTTAGACAGAAGCAGATTTCCAAGCTGGCCAGATGGTTTTCTTACTCATTGAAATGCCTACACTATTTCTCTTGTTTGGCATTTCTTCTCCTATTTCAGAACTTCTGTTTTAGGTATGTGCTATAGATAAAAACTAAGGACTTCCCTGGTGGCTCAGACAATAAAGCGTCTGTCTACAATGCGGGAGACCCGGGTTCGATCCCTGGGTTGGGAAGATCTGCTGGAGAAGGAAATGGCAATCCACTCCAGTACTTTTGCCTGGAAGATCCCATGGACAGAGGAGCCTGGTAGGCTGCACTCCATGGGGTCGCAAAGAGTCGGACACAACTGAGCGACTTCATTTATAGATAAAAACTAAATTATTTTATGTATTGAAGCAGGTATACTTTTATATGGTAATGTAATTTTACATCCATGTATAGTAACTATAGAATTGCCATAAATATAAAAAATGGAAATATAATTATGTTTACATGATTTTTATAAAAATGAAAGTTTTGTATGTGTAATCTGCCAGTTTTTTTATTCTTTTAGGTTATCAAATATGCTTTTAAATGCATTTTATACATTTTAATATGTGCTTTATAAACACATACAAATATTTATTTAATTCTTGGAACTTGATGGGGTTATTTCAGTTCTTAAGTTTTTCTGAGAAGCAAATCTGTACTCAGTGTATGCTTATGGTGACTTATGTTATTTTGGTGAATTGTTGGTACTCACCCAAATGGCAGCATCCTCAAATCTCTTCTGTCCAGTGTTTGCTCTGAGATAGGCTTCTTTAGTGGACCCACTGAAGTTAATTAGTAACTAGCTGAGTTTTACTCAATTCATACTTATTGTCTGATGATTTTCAATTAGCCATAGCAGTCTTCTAGCATATATTTTGGAATGTTTATTTTGAAATGTAAGTACAGCAGCTGAGACATTTCTTTATACTTTCTTCACATTTTTGTGAATATTTGAACTTCTTTCAGCCTAATAGATGGCACAAGAGTTTAGCATGCTTGTGGCTATGCTTGTATGTTCCTATATTTGCCAATATTGTTTAAAGTGCTACATAATCTTGGTGGGAATAGATTATGAGAGAAATACTGGTTGTGAACAATCCTTATAGGCGTGTCAGTACGGTGGATTCACATCATCATTTATATGAATTCAGAGAAATAGGCTTAGCAACAGATAACAGATAGGAATGAAGGAGGGAGGAGGGAGGGGAAGAAAAGAGAGTGGAAAGGAAGCAAGGAAGAAACTGGTGATTCTGCCATTGCTCTTGCTAAGCATATTCAGAGTAACCTCAGTATGAGAGAGAAACTGCTGTTCTTCTACTCCACATCAGTTTCTACTTGCCATCCTCGGAGTTTCATGGGATATAAATTCTAGTGCTTAAAAATGCATAGTTTTTATAAAACATTGTCATTAAGTGGATGGTAAGTATGGATGGGCCTCCAAAGAAACTAGCGTTTCAGTGCTAGAGGAAAAACTGTGCTAGCTTAACTATGATGAGACAGCAAATTGGCCTTCAGTGTAATGCCTTCCTAAGGAATTTCCAAGGGTGGTTTTGGTTTACTTGATGGTTTATATGTTAAGTTCAGAACCCACTCCAGTATAATCCATTTGCCTATTAAATATTTAATGAGCAATTATAATGAGTTGGACACAGAGGATGTAGAAATAAGGGAAATATGGTACTTTCCTTGAGAAGATGAGTGTCTACTTGCAGACAAGAAAATATGCATATTCAGTGTCATTATTGCTATGAAAACACTGGTTGTTATGGGATACAGAGAATGTGGATTTGAATCAGTCCAAAAGGAAGAGAAAGGAAGGGGGAGAATGGCATGGTCAGAAACACTTCTTCAAGTAGTTGGCTGAGCCAAGTCTTAATGGTGACTGTAAGTTACATAAGTAAGGATGAGAGGGAGAGCATTCCTACATGGAGAAAATAGAATGTTTAGAATGTGGGAGCTCATGCAAGCTCTGCTCTACCTCCCCAGATGTAGCATGGTATGAATGACGCACAGAATCCTGCAGAGAAAACCCAGAAGAATGCGACCAGGTAGTTAGGGTCATGTTAGGCCAGATCTCTCCCAGGTAGTTTAGATTTTATCCTGAATGCAGTGAAGCAACATGGAAGAATTTCTGTATGAAATGTTTTAGAAGGAAGACTTTGGTAATGGTACGAGGCTTGTATTGGGAAAGATAAAATTGGATGCAGAGAAATGGCTTAGAAGCTACTGCAGGTGGAAGGTTTAGGTAACCTGTTCAAAAAATGATAAGTAGTTAACTGAGGCAATATTAGTGAGAAGGAATCAAATTCTAAATGCTGTTCAGGTATAGGATTAATGGGATTTAATGACTGAAAGGAGAGAAGGGAAAACATCACACAGTTTCCTATTTGCTGTTTGGATAATTTGTATGGGTACTGGGCTATTTGTAAAATCAGGGAACAGTAAAAGGAATTATTCCTGAGTTGATCATCCTGTATGTGAGGTACCTCAAGGGAATCTGAAGGAGGTGGGAGAGTTAGGTTAGAGATACAAATAGAGTTCAGCAGCAATGCTGAAACCAAGGAAGGGAAGATGTCCAGTATGAGAATAATGTGTAGTTCAAAAGATCAATGGCTAAGAATGATGCCTGAATATACCAACATTGGACAGATTGGTGATAAGAGAAGCCTAAGGAGGATACTGGGTAGAAGCAGCCAGACAAGAGAAGTCTTAGAAGTTCAGTTCAGTTGAGTTGAGTTGCTCAGTCATGTCTGACTCTTTGCAACTCCATGGACTGGGACTGCAGCACGCCAGGCTTCCCTGTCCATCACCAACTCCTGAAGCTTACTCAAACTTATGTCCATGGAGTTGATGATGCCATCCAACCATCTTATCCTCTGTCGTCCCTTTCTCCTCCCACCTAAAATCTTTCCCACTATCAGGGTCTTTCCAGTGAGTCGGTTCTTTGCAACAGGTGGCCGAAGTATTGGAGTTTCAGCTTCAGCATCAGTCTTTCCCGTGAATATTCAGGACTGATTTCCTTGAGGATAGACTGGTTGGATCTCCCTGCAGTCCAAGAGACTCAAGAGTCTTCTCCAACACCACAGTCTCCACAGTTCAAAAGCATTACAGTTTTGAACACCACAGTTCAAAAGCATCAATTCTCTGATGTTCAGCTGTCTTTATATAAAGCCTTAGAGGTTAAGGGAAGTATATTGAGTGTAAGAGTGAAGATACACAACTTAAAGATAGCAATTGAATTCATTGGATTTGACATCTACTACTAGTTCCACTGGAGAAGGGATAGGCTACCCACTCCAGTATTCTTGGGCTTCCCTTGTGGCTTAGCTGGTAAAGAATCTACCTGCAAAGCAGGAGACCTGGATTCGATCTCTGGGTTGGGAAGATCCCCTAGAGAAGGGAAAGGCTACCCACTCAAGTATTCTGGCCTAGAGAATTGCATGGACTATATAGTTATGTCCAACTCAAAGAGTTGGACACGACTGAGTGGCTTTCACTTTCACTAGTTCCTAAGCAGAGTACCATGAATTCTTTTTTTTATGGCTTGATGAGTGATATATACCTTGACTATACAAGGGTTGGTTTGGAGCTCAGTAGAACAAGGTTGTGATGGTTCGGTGCAGCGTTTGGTAGACAGTAAATCAGCACATGGAGAACTGATTATAAAAACACTCTAATAATGTGACCCATCACACTGCTGCTAACATATCCAAGCCACTCTCTTTTTGTAGCTTGTGTGGGGGTGTGTGTGTACGCACACTCAATCGTGTCTGACTCTCTGCAACCCCATGGGCCATAGCCCACCAGGCCTCTCTGTCCATGGGCTTTTCCAGGCAAGAATACTGGAGTGGGTTGCCATTTCCTTCTACAGGGGATCTTCCTGACCAGGGATCGAACCCACATCTCTTGCATCTCCTGCACTGCCAGATGGGTTCTTTACCAGCTGTAACTTCAGTTCAGTTCAGTTCAGTCATGTCTGACTGTTTGCAACCCCTTGAATCACAGCACGCCAGGCCTCCCTGTCCATCACCCACTCCTGAAGTCTCAAATTTATATGAGAAGCAGAAAACTATGGTGGGGCGGGGGAGGGAGGCAAGGAGGGGAGTAAACTGAAAACTGTTCAGTTTGATTTAGAATGTCTTTACTTAGGACTCTTTACCAAAATCCTTACTCATGGCCTTATTTCTTTCAGATCTATAAAACAAACCTCTATAATATATCAAACCTCTATGAATCCTTCTCCAGGATACAATCTCCTAGAGATTGATAAGAGATTGATTAGTGGGGAAAGGAAAATGATTACATAGAAATTTTAGTCATTTGATAAATTTTTCACATTCTTCTATATTCTATATATCTGGGCACAAATAAAGCTAACATTTTCAGTTGTTTACTATTTTTGTCCATATTTTAGCTCATTGTACACTCTATAGTAAGTCCTTTGATAAAATTCATTTTATTTTTTGCATATGACTTCTAGTTTCATGCCAATCTTGAGAGTCTCTCATACTTATTTTAGATTCTCATTATCTTGCTGGCGTTTTGTCTTCAATGATCTCATTTTAAATTCACATGAGACAGAAGTGCCGGCAGTCAGCATTCTAGATCTACTTACTAATTTATGGAGGTGTGATTTGGGTGACTTTTAAATTAAAAGTATCATTTCATATTCATAGTGATTTTTAAAATTTTACTAAGTTTACAGATGTATGAATATCTTTATTGTCAGAAGTCTGACAAGTAACTTCTTTGCTAACCATTTTCGTTATTAGTGTATTACATAGGTTTTATCAGAGTTGTATTGTTTTCACCCAGAGCTTTTCTACAAAGTGTCAAGCCAAGAAGGATGCATTATAATATTCACATTAGTACATAAAGTTCAAGGCAAAGTACATTTGGGAATGTCTTTACTATGTAATTTTGTATTTCAAGGCTGCTGTGCTGTGCTTGGTTGCTCAGTCGTGTCTGACTCTTTGTGACCCCATGAACTGTAGCCCACCAGGCTCCTCTATCCGTGAAACTCTCCAGGCAAGAATACTGGAGTAGGTTGCCGTGGCCTCCTCCAGGGGATCTTCCCAACCCAGGAATCGAACCTAGGTCTCCCACATTGTAGGCGGATTCTTTACCATCTGAGCCACCAGGGAAGCCCATATTTCAATGCTAAATCCCCAAAGTTCAATAAACCAGTATATCTCTGCTTGTGAAGTAATAATCCAAAGACTCATCTAGGCTCAACATCTAAGTTGCTTATTTTTATATCTAGAATATCAGATGAAGTGGGTGAAGCTTCAGGAGCTGACTGGGCATTTATCTGTTTTCACAATTTTTTTCCTTGTGGTTATGGCACAGGGTGGCAATTTCAGTGTAATCACACTTTTTGTACAAAAATTTCTTGTGAATATTCCAGTACAAATCTTTGTGTGGAAGTATAGTTTCAGTTGCCTTGGGTGAATATCTAGGAATACAATTTCTGTGTCATTTGGTATGTTCAACTTAATAAGAAACTGCCAAATTGTACCATTTTGCATTTCTAGGATATTATTTAACATCATTGCCACACTTGGCGTGGTTGGTCTTTCTTATTTACCTCTTCTTTTGGATGTGTAATGGCATCTTACAGTTTTAGTTTGAATTTCCTGAATTATTAATGGTATTGAACATGCTTTCCTGTGCTGATTTGCCATGTTGTGTCTTCTTTATTGAAGTATCTGTTAAAATCTTTGGTCATGTTTTGATTGGGTTGTTTGTTTTCTTAATATTGAGTAGTCAGACTTCTGTATATTGTTTGCAAGTACTTTATCTTTTATATGTTTTGCAAATAGTTTCTCCTAGTCTGTGTTCTGCCGTTTCATTTTTTAGTGGGAAATTTTTTTCCCTGTGTTTATTTTTGCTTAAATCCATTGTTTAGAAGTCATATTGTTCATATGTAATTTATATTCAGTAAAATTTACCACTTGTATTAGTGAGTTTTGACAGATGTGTTGTTTACCAATACCACAATCATGATATGGAACAGTTCTATCATTGTAACGTCTTTCATACTCCTTTACAATCAGTTTCCACCATCACCTCCTATCCTTCTAACCACTGATGTGCTTTCTTACTTCAGCTCAGTTCAGTTCAGTTCAGTTCAGTTGCTCAATCGTGTCCGACTCTTTGCGACCCCATGAGTCGCAGCACGCCAGGCCTCCCTGTCCGTCACCAACTCCCGGAGTTCACTCAGACTCATGTCCATCAAGTTGGTGATGCCATCCAGCCATCTCATCCTCTTGTTTTGAAGCACAAAACTTTTAAATTAGATGAAATACAATTTATCAGTGTTTTTCTTTTGTAGTTTACAGATATGGGATTTAATTTAAAACATTTTTTCCTAACCCAGCTTTGTTAAGATTTACTCCTATGTTTCTTCTAGAAATGTTAATAGTTTTTAGAATTATATTTAGTTTGTAATCCACTTCAAGTTAATTTTTGCTTATGGTATTAAAGAATCAAGGTTCAATTTTTTTGCAACTGGATATTTAATTGAAAAAATATTTGTTGAAAATAGGACTGTGTTAAGGCAGTATGTGATTTTAAGTCTATGTTAAACAGGAACAGATCTTGTGGGGCAAAATATAACCTTGTAGTTTCTCCAATAAATAAGCTTGTATCTGATTAGCATGGGTGATTTCAGACATATGATAAACAGATAAGCACAGATTTTTTTTTTTTTTTTTTTCCTTTTAAAGTTAAGAGTATATAAACATTCTGGACAGTTTTGCAAAGTCCAATAAAATTACATATAAACAAATCAGACACAGTTTCATTCAGTAGCATCATGATTTGAAATACTTAAGCATGAAGTGATTTCTCATGCTTGACCCCCAGATATTTGTTACAGTTGTATTCCTAAACTCAAAATTTAAGGTACTCACTATCTGCCCTTTAAAAACAATTGGGGCTGTTGACTTGTAGTTTTTCTCTCATGGTTAAAATTCATTTAAAACAGTTTAGTGAGTCTAGAAATTCTTTTTACTTGTAGCGGTATCTTGCCTGCCTCATATTTTTCCTGATTAACTTTTTCATAATTCTCAATAAAGTGGCAAAAGAGAAAAGACTCCAGGGGCTGATCTTTTCTGCTGGTGCAGATGGGTGACTTAGTGCATCAACTCAGGTGTTCTGGACTTTCTTGGTATGTTGTTGTTACATATTGGCAAGAACTTTAGGTCTTGAAAGACTTCTATAAGTCTACAAATAGAGTAAGTCTACAGATAGAGTAAACGAAAAAAGTGGGCTTCCCTGGTGGCCCAGTGGTAAAGAACCTGCCTGCCAATGCAGGAGTCATGGGTTTGATCCCTGGATGGGGAAGATCCCCTGGAGAAGGAAATGGCAACCCACTCCAGTATTCTTGCCTGGGAAATCTCATGGCCTGAGGAGCCTGGTGGACTACAGTTCATGGGGTCGCAAAGAGTCTGACAAGACTTAGCAACTAAAACAACAAAATTTTTTTGAAAAGTATTTGTTGAAAAAGCTGTTTTTCTCTCATTGAATTACCCTGACACCTCTGATCTGTGTCCATCAGTCCATATGCTTTATCTCACTGTCTTTAGTACTTTTGCTTTAGAGTATTGAGGCAATTTTGAGTCTTCCAATTTTACTCTTCCTTTAAAAAATTATCTTGGCAACTGTATTTGCTTAACATTTTATATTAATTGTAGAGTGTTGATTTCTACATGAAGGTCTGCTGCTGCTGCTGCTGCTAAGTCACTTCAGTTGTGTCCAACTCTGTGTGACCCCATAGACAGCAGCCCACCAGGCTCCCCTGTCCCTGGACTTTAATTAATATTGTAATCTGTTGATCAATTTAGGGAGAATTGACATGTTAACAGTCTTGTCTTCTGATCCATGAATGTGGTATATCATTCCAATTATTTAGATCTTCTTTAATTTTTCAACAATATTATGTAGTTTTTCGTGAACAGGACCTGAACATTTCTTGTTATATTTATCCTTATTTATCTTATGTGTTCTCTTACACTATAAATGATTTGTTTGAAGTCTCAAAAATGAGTTGTTTGTTGCATTTGGAAATACAGTTGATATTTACTTATAACCTTGAATCCTAAATCCTTTCTCAAAGTTTATTTGCTTGTTCATAAATATGTTGAGATTCTCTTTGTGGATAATCACATCATATGGAAACAAAGACAGTTTTACTTCCTCTTTTTTCAACCTCATAGGTTTTCTCTCTTTTTCTTGTCTTATTAAGCTAAGACCTTCAGAACAGTGTTAAGTAGGAAGGTAAAAGCAATCATCTTTACCTTATACCAGGTCTTAAAGCAAATGCGTTTATACCCTCACTGTTAAGACTTTATTAAAGTATTATGAATACTTTAACAAGTTGAATAAGTTCCTTTTTATTCCTATTTTCCTGAGGTTTTTTTTTTTTTTTTAATGATAGAATGTAAAGTTTTGTCAGATTATTTTTCTGTATCTGTTGGGATGATCATGCGGTTTTTCTTCTGTATTCTGGTAATATCTTGAATTTCATTTTTGTTTGTTTGTTTGTTTTTTAATGTTAGCATTGCATTTCTTAGGGCTTGAGGTAATTTAGCTGGAAATTTTTAACCAAATATCTATTGAAGAGTCCAGCCATCTGACCTTAGATCACTTTTAGTTCTCTTGTAGCATCCTAAGGGCTTAATTTATATTTTAAGAAATGTAATATTGAACTATTTATTAAAATGACATTTTTATATTTTTGTCTATATCACTATCTTTTCTGAAAGAAACTCTTCAAGTACTAAATATAAATTTACATTACATTAAATTTTCTATGCAAAATGCATAGAAACTATGGAGTTTAGCTTGTGAAAAGAATAGACATGATCTAGAAAACAAATGTATTACCTATTAAATGTAGGTGTACTTTTATTTGATCCTATAAAAGTACATGTTTAACTGTTTTATTGTATAGCTAATACCATTCCAGTTGTGAGTGTAGTATTTACTACTGACTGAATCTTTCCCTCCCAAACTCATAAGTGAAAATCTAATCCTCATTGTGATGGCACTTGAAACAAAGTCTTTGGACTGATTAGGTCATGAAGGTGGAACCCTCATGAATGGAATTAGTGCTCTTGTAACGGACAGCTCAGGGATACCCTGATAGCTCAGCTGGTAAAGAATCTGCTTGCAATGCAGGAGACCCCAGTTTGATGCCTGGGTAGGGAAGATCTGCTGGAGAAGGGATAGGCTACCCACTTCAGTATTCTTGGGCTTTCCTTGTGGCTCAGCTAGTAAAGAATCCGCCTGCAATGCAGGAACCCTGGGTTTGATCCCTGGGTTGGGAAGATCCCCTGGAGAAGGGAAAGACTACCCACTCCAGGATTCTGGCCTGAAGAATTCCATGGACTATAAGTCCGTGGGGTTGCAAAGAGTCGGACACGACTGAGCAACTTTCATTTTCTCTTTCATATTGTGGAGGATTTCGATATTTGGCAAAACCAATACAATATTGTAAAGTTTAAAAATAAAATTAAAAAAAAAAAAGGACAGCTCAGAGAGTTCAGTTGCTCCTTCCCAAGTCTGAGGACACAGTGAAAAGACAGCTATCTATGAACCAGGAAATAGACACTCAATCTGCCATTGCATTGATCTTATATTTCGCAGCCTCCAGAATTAGGAGAAATAAATTTGTGTGGCCCAGTATTCTGGCTTGGAGAATTCCATGGACTGTATAGTCCACGGGGTCTCAAAGAGTTGGACATAGTGAGCGACTTTCACTTTCACTTTTATAATCCACCCAGTCTATGGTAACCTGTTGCTGCTGCTAAGTCACTTCAGTAGTGTCCGACTCTGTGTGACCCCATAGTCGGCAGCCACCAGGCTCCCCCGTCCCTGGGGTTCTCCAGGCAAGAACACTGGAGTGGGTTGCCATTTCCTTCTCCAATGCGTGAAAGTGAAAAGTGAAAGTGAAAGTGAAGTCGTGTCCAACTCTTAGCGACCCCATGGACTGTAACCTACCAGGCTCCTCCATCCATGGGATTTTCCAGGCAAAGTACTGGAGTGGGGTGCCATTGCCTTCTCCGACGGTAACCTGTTATGGCAGCCCAAATGGACTAGGACAGTATTGTTGATGAGTTGTCCTGTATGTGAGCTTCAGACATTCTTTTCATCTTAGGTTTTTGGTAAATTCACGGGATGTGTTAATCAGCATTATTGCACAGACTACTATGTCTTGTTGCTTATTTAATTAGTTGTCTTTAGAGTATTCAGGTCCTGAGCTCATCAATATTATGATAATGAATGTAATCATTGAAATTATTGACTTGTATTGAACATATTTTGTTATTTTCTCTATTAACCAACATTTTGCCATTACAAAAGATTGACTAAAAATAGTTGCAAGAAAAATAGTTTGGTTTAAAGTCTTAGATTGCATTGATAATTCTCAGGATATTGTTTAAATTTAGATGTTTGTTTTTTTGAAAGTTTTTTGCATAGTTTTCAAAATATAGTAATTTGTTTTCAAGATAAGCATTCTGGGTTTGTGATGAAATCTTGACTTGTTTATTTAAATCATTAAAACAGTCTATCTGCATTACTGTATTTTCACAGCATTATTAAGCACAAAACACAACAAAAAAACATGTAGTCATTGCTAAAGAAAGCCAACTTCTGAAGATGTGCTCCTTGCTTGAAGAGCAAACAGTTCATTTTTTTTTTTAAACAAAAACAAGATTATTTAGTTGTGGTATTTTTATTGTTTCTAATAAAAACCACTTTGCCTTTAAAACTTTAAGCCTTATTTTTCTTAGAAATAATTCTTTGGAAAGGATTTTTGAATTTAACTTTATTCTCTGCAGTACATTTATTAAGCATATAATGTGCCCACATACTAGGCTTGTTGCTGAGGATGCAAAACTATATAGTACTTGTATAGTCTTCCTCTTTGTCCTGAGCTTCTGCCAACAAAAAATTGTCAAAAGCCTAAATTGCTAAAAGAATCAATAGTATTTTAATGGAAATCTTTATATGATTTTCCCCATTATGAAAGTAACAATAATGCATATTCATTGTAGAAAAGTCAGAAAGTTATTTCAGTTCAATTGATAAAATATTTTATTTATTTATTGCTATTTACTGACTGCATGCTACAAGCTACTGTGCTATGTAATTAGTAAATGGCATGAAGAATACATATGGTGTCACATTTAAGGAAATCATAGACTGTACCTTGCCTTTTCATTGTTTCAGTGATATTTTTGAGCAACAGGAGTTTTAAATTTTGAAATCCAGTTTATCAGTTTGTCTTTTTAAAAAAAATATTGTTTAAGAAATCTTTGTCAAAAAGAAAAAGGAATCTTTGTCTATCCTGGATCACAAATATTTTCTCCTGTATTTCCTTTTATAACTTTTATAGTTGTACCTACCACTTTTAGTTTTATGATCTGTTTTATTTTCATGAATGCTGTAAGCTAAGAATTGAGATTCTTTTTTTTTTTTAAGTCTTCTGTGGATATCTGCTTATTCCAGCATCTTTTGTTGAAAAGTCCCATTGAATGATCTTGACACCTTTATCAAAAAGCAGTTTGACACATGTGTGTGGCCTTTCCTCTAACACTAACGCTGCTGCACTACAGAGGCAGTGTGTTCAAGGGCTCCACTGGGTGCCGCATTTCTTAAGAAGTTTTTCCATTTTGCCTGGTGAAAACAAAAAGTATTTTTAGCTCTATGAGCTGTGGTTTTTTTTTTCACCTGATTCTTTCCAATGGCTCTTTCCCTGACCTCAGAATTTTCCTTATATACATGTGCTGATTAGTAAGACTCAAGGCAATTCATTGCAGGTCCGTGGAGCTCTCCTTTCTGTGGTTCTCTGTCTCATGAATTATAGCCACTTTGGTCTCCCCAGTCTCTGAAATCTCTATTCATAGTTCAAGGATCCCACAAGTTCTTTTTGATTTCTCCTCCCTGTGTCGCATTCTATATGGTTCCTCGAACAACCGTTAATTGTTTCCTTTTTCTTGTTTCCTTTTTCTTTGGGGTCAGTGTACCTTGAAATATAATACTTAATGTATGGATATCCTTGTTTTATTTTTTTTATATGTTTTCCTAATTGTTTAAGAAGGGAGTATAAACTGTTATCTGTTACTCAGTCATGGTCAAAACAAAGTCTCTAACCTTTATACTCTATAGATATTTCCACTGGATGTGGGATTTTAGGATATGGGATTTTTTTTTTTCTTTTAACAATTTGAACATGTTTTTCCATTGTTCTGTCTTCACAGTTTCTGACAAGTCTCCTATTTGCTGTGTATTGTTCTTTCCCCTTCAGAATTTTTTAAAGATTTTCTGCTTATCACTAGTTTTTCAGCAATTTTACTGTGATCTGACTGGTTATGTTGGTTTTGTTCTTAGTATTCATGCATGATTATGAGTTTTCATCTCATTGGGTTTCATTGGAATACTTTGTGCATTTATCTTTTTTTCCCTAGTTTAGAAAAATTCAGGCTTTTTTTGCAGATGTCTCCCTCTCTCTTTCAGGATCTGGTATTATTTACATGTTAGACTGCTGGATATTATCCAACAAGTCACTAAGATTCTTTTTTTTGTTTGTTTTTTTAGGTACAGTTCATATAGTTTTCTTCTGCTATAATTTCATGTTCATTGGTCTTTTCTCTTGCAGTGTCTAATCTGTTGTTTATCCCATCTAATAAAATTTTTATTCAGGTATTACATGTTTCATCTTTAAAAGTCCTATTTATTTCTATTTCTCTTTATCTCTATATCTCTTTATATATATCTCTATATCTCTCTCTATATCTCTTTATCTCTATATCTCTTTATCTTCTATTTCCATTATCTCTTGTTTATGTTCATATGCTTCTTTAAAGTTCTGTATGTTAATTCCATCATTTCCTGTTATTTTTTAAAGTCTATATCTAATGACAAATTTTTTTGTTGGTGATACATCATATTTTCCTGCATCTTTTCTTGTCTAGTAACTGTTGATTGGATACTAGATACTTTGAATTTTACATTAGATGTTTAGATTGTATTGCCTTCCTTCAAAGAGTATTATATCTTATTCTGGAGAGTAGTTTTTTACAAATATGATATTCTACAGTCTTGTTTGTTAGCTTTGTTAATGTAGGTTTAGCTTTTACTCTGACTCCTTTGAAGTATCTATTGAATGCCTCTGTGTTCAATAATGACATTCTAATGACTGATTAGAAATGGAATGTCTCTCAGGTCTGGGAATCATTTGGCATACAGATCCCTACTCCTCTGCTTATTCTTGTACGTGGGTAACTTGGTATCAGATGCAGACAACTGTGTGCATTGTACAGCTTCTTCCTACTGGTATTCTGTCCTGCTAATGCTACCCACCTCACCCATCTCACCCACCTCCAAATATGATACGTATTTCTCCAGCAGTGAGACATCTGTGTTATGCTTGGTATGTTCTTTACTGTATGACATTCTAGAAAATGCCTCCAGACAGAAAGCAGGCGATTTTAGGACTCACCTCTTTTGTTTGCACGGGGATCATCATCTTGTACTGCCTGTTGTCCACTACCTAAAGAGTTCTGTTGTGTATTTTTCTCAATTTTCATTTATTCCTTCTAATATTTGTGTTTAGTTGCTTCAGGCAAAAGGGTAAGTCTAGTCCCATGAACTTTTTATTTTTTGCTTTTTAAAATTAGTTTCATATTTTATATTTAGCTGTCAGTTACATCTAAAATTTATCTTGTTGTGTTAGATTAAAAAAAAATCTAATTTAAAAAATGTTCAACATGATTGAAAGTCTGTTTTCACATTTTTGTCATATATACTGTGCAAGAATATCCTTGTGTAGAAGATTTCTTCATTGCCTTTTTTTTTTTAAGGAAATTTTAAGAGGAACAACTGTATTTAAAAAATTAGTTTGATATCTATTGCCAGTTGTCCTACAATGGGTTTATGTTTGCATTCTAGCTACCAGTGTGTATCTCTTCATACTTTCACTGGTAATGATACTTCTCGAAGTGTTAAATTGTTTCATATGTTTTATCTCTACTTCATTGATTATTATAAAGTAGTATATTTTCACATACTATAATAATTTGTATTCCTCTTATGTTGTCTTTGCCCCTTCTCTTTTTTCCCCTTATGTTTTAGTGTTGTTTAATATGATTTCTCTATATATTATGCATATACACTATAATATTTGTTGTAAATATTCAATTTATAGTTTTGTTATTTCATGTAGTTAATTCTACCAGTTCCTCCTTTTATGATTCTGTTTCCTCTTGTGTCCTGAGATCCGGAAACTATTGGTTCATATTCTCTAGTTTATAAATTACATGAAATTAATTTTGTTATGTGAAGTGAAAATCAAATTTTACTTTTCTCCAAAGTTAAGTAAATATTGGGACACCATTTATTAAATGGTCATTTTTCCCATATACTTTATCATATATAATTATCAACTTCACCATATTTTAACTTTTTATAAAGTAACCTGTTCTGGCTGCCTGATATCACTGGTATATCTTTTTTCCCCCAAACTGTAACCCTTTATTTATGTTGGGGTAGAGCCCATTAACACTGTTGTGATAGTTTCAGGTGAACAGTGGAGGGACTCAGCCGTGCATACACATGTACCCTTTCTCCCCCAACCCTCCTCCCATCCAGTCTACACATAACATTGAGCAGACATGTGCTATACAATAGGTCCTTGTTGGTTATGCATTTTAAATATAGCAGTGTGTACATGCCCTTCCCAAAGTCCCTAACTATCCCTTCCCCCTGGCAATCTAAAGTTCATTTACTAAGTCTGTGAGTCTTCCTGTGTTGTAGGTAAATTCATTTGTATCATTTCCTTTTCGATTCTGCATATATGGGGTGTCATACAGCCTCTGTTCTTCACTGACTGACTGAGTTCACTTAGTATGACGCTCTGTAGGTCTATCTGTGTTGCCGCAAATGGCATTATTTCACTCTTTAGTGGCTGAGCTGTGTTCCACGTCTTCTTTATCCTCTCCTCTGTCAGTGGATGTTCAGGTTGCTTCTGTGTCTTGGCTGTTGTCAGCAGTGCTGTGGTGAGCATAGGGGTGCGTGTATCCTTTCGGATCATGTTTTTCTCTAGATATGTGCCTGTTCCATATAAATTGTAGCTTCATAGCATCTGTCATTTCTTCAGGCAAAAGTTTTCTTGAAAGCATTTATGTATTGAGAAAAAATCTGTTGTAGTAACACCTTGGCTCATCTCATTCTTTTTTTCTAAAGGAGTCATGTACCATTTCTAGTTCATATTCTCTTCTTGGCCCACCTAAGTGTGACATCCCTTCCCTGAAAGATAACAGATGACCCAATTCCTTTGTCTGGTGAATGTTAATTTTCTTGGTGAAATTTTTGTATCCTTTATTCTCCAAGTATCATATATTTTTTCTTTTATATTTCTTTTAGGACTCTATCTTAATACCTATTCTGCCTCTTTTCCCTGCCCTTACCCCTGTAGTGATACCCTAAAATTCTGACCTTAACTCTGTTTCAGTTTCTACTGAATTTCTGGGCTGTATCTTGCTTCCCAGCATCAGACTGTCATCACCAATTCAATGGACATGAACTTGGGCAAACTCTAGGGGATCCTGAGAAACAGGGAGGCCTGGCATGCTGCAGTCCATGGAGTTGCAAAGAGTCTGACATGACTCGGCGACTGAAAAACAACAATTTTGCTTCCTTGATGTTAACAGTATCCTGACTCTTATTTATCTCTATACCATTTGATCCCATAGTCCTGAACTGTGCTATAGTTCTTATTTAAATGTCAACAGGTCAAGATGAAATCCGTTGCCCCTCTGTTCCCAGCCCTATTCTTTTCCTTTACACTCCTGGCAACAAGGCAACAAACACACTGCTGGAAACCTCGAAGCACTTCCTGCCTTTGCCCAAATGGTGCATGCTAATCCCCCCTGGGATATTGACTCTATTGAAATGTCTGTTACTGCTGCTCTAGTTAAGGTTTCTCAGAAGCTCTTAGCAGCTCAAAGGTAACTTGTTATACTACCAAAGACTTACTCACTTCTTAAAGTGTGCAATTTTAAAACTATGTATTTTTATTTGGCAAAACTAATACAATTATGTAAAGTTTAAAAATAAAATAAAATAAAATAAAAAAACAACTATGTATTTTTAATGTAATTGTATATGTCTGGTTTTTCTAACCAAATAGTTACATTCTTTCAGATTGATACAATTTCCTCCATTGTGTCTGCAGCTTTTTACAGCACTGAATTGGTGTTTAGTAACTTTTGTTGCACTTTGTGAACAATTGTTTATCTGACTAGTCTCAGGTTTTTTTTTTTTTTTTCTTTTCTTTTTAAAATATTTATTTGTTTGGCTGTGCTGGGTCTTAGTTGCAGTGTTTGGGTCTTTAGTTGTGACGTGTGGGATCTAGTTCCCTGACCAGAGAATGAACTCGGGCTCCCTGCATTGGGAGTGCACAGCCTTAGCCACTGAACCACCAGGGAAGTCCCTCAGATTTTAAATTAATTCTCTCCTTGCTGCCAGAGTTGTCTGTTAAAATTATGCTAATTTTTGACCCAAATGTCTTCGACACTCTTTATCTACAGAATTAATCTCTAAACCGTATCGTGGAAGTCCAGGTCCTAAACAGTCTGACCTCATCTTTTTTTTTTTTTTTTGCTTAAGTTCTGTCATTGTCATGAATGGGTATCTTTGTTCTTCAGCTCTGTGCACTCCCTGCTTGCTGTTTCTTTACCATTACTGTTTTTTTTTCTTTAGAGTTAATTCCTTCCATATGCATTTATTAATTACCTACTATGTGCACTTACTATACAGTTTGTGTCAGAAATTAAGTACGCCATTATGCTTCTTCTTTTGTTTCTTTAGAGTTAATTCCTTCACAAGTATTCAGACATTCAGTATTAATCACCTTGCTCACATTTTAATATCAGAATTAACTCATAGCCTTATCTATACATATATTATGTCTTATCACCATTGTAGGGATAAAGTGTGGTGGGGATAATAATTGATATTCTAAACTCCAGAACCGAAGGTCATTGGTTATGTTAACAAGTTCAGTTCAGTCACTCAGCAGTGTCCTACTCTTTGCGACCCCATGGACTGCAGCATGCCAGGCTGCCCTGTCTATCACCAACTCCTGGAGCTTACTCAAACTCATGTCCATCGAATTGGTGATGCCATCCAACCATTTCATCCTCTGTTGTTCCCTTCTCCTCCCACCTTCAACCTTTCCTATCATCAAGGTCTTTTCCAATGAGTCAGTTCTTCACATCAGGTGGCCAAAGTATTGGAGTTTCAGCTTTAGCATCAGTCCTTCCAATGAATATTCAGGATAGATATCCTTTAGGATAGACTGGTTGGATCTCTTTGCAGCCCAAGGGACTTTCAAGAGAATTCTCCAACACCACAGTTCAAAAGCATCAATTCTTCGGCACTCAGCTTTCTCTATGGTCCAACTCTCACATCCATACATGACTGCTGGAAAAGAGTAAAGTCCATAAAGTAGCAAGAATGGACATCCGAGGACAGCAGATTGAGAAATAAATAGGATTCTTCTCCTTAAGTAGCTTTTTTTTAGCTGATATTTTTACAGAAATTGGCTAGGAGACAAATTGAAGATTTATGATCTAAATAAAGATCTAGAAGCCTGCATATATTATGTTGATTTAGGGAGGATCTATATATTTTGTATAGAAGATGAGTGGGTACTAGGCTTGACATTATATGAAGAAAGTTTAGAAATCTAACCACTATTTTAATCTCATTAGAAGACTGCCATAAATCACCGTAGAGATCACAGGGGTTTCTTCATCAAAATTAGTCATATTTTGTATTAAAGGATGACAGAAATTACTTGGCCCTAGAAGGATTTCAGAATGGTTTTACTGATGATCGATCCATGCTTCTTTCTACTTCCTGTCTTTGTTTGAATAGTAGTGTATTAATAGCAGGAAGTGAAAAGTGCAAGTGTTAGTGGCTCACTCATGTCTGACTCTTTGTGACCCCCTGGACTGTAGCTTTCTAGGCTTCTCTTTCCCTGGAATTCTCTAGGCCAGAGTACTGGAGTGGGTATCCATTCCCTTCTCCAGGGGATCTTCCTGACCCAGGGATCAAATCCGGGTCTTCCGCATTGCAGGCAGATTCATTATCATCTGAGCCACCAGGGAAACCCCGTTAATAGCATGTATTTGTCTATATAAGATGAATCAGTTTTGAAGCATATCCCTTATATGCATACCCTTATAAACATACCAGTTATACATTGGTATGATTTGGGGCATAGTATATTTGATCATTTATAAGACACATTGAATAATTTCTTCAATCAGAAGGCCTTTTATATATGGTGATGTGTTATAGTTTTAATTCACATCATTTTTTTTCTTTCTTGGGCTTAACATAAAATGTTAGTGAAGTTACAATCAGCGGCATCTTAGATTTGATGAAATATGACAGTATAGTAGAGAACATTAAAGTTTAGAGACTGTCTGCCAAATATTTTAATTTTACTATAACATTGAATGAGTCTTTTTTGGCAATAGTTACATGATATTAACTTCTTCTCTTTATTGGGAGAATGGGTTATGCATTAATTTTGATCTTAGTGATAGACTCTTAAGTGGAGTTGGAAGTGGGAAAGGGGAAAGTGAAAAGAAAGTGAAGTCGCTCAGTAATGTTTGATTCTTTGCGACCCCATGGATTGTAGCCTACCAGGATCCTCTGTCCATGGGATTTTCCAGGCAAGAGTACTGGAGTGGGTTGCCATTTTCTTCTCCGGGAAAAGGGAAGAAGGAATCTATAAGGAACCTGCTTTCTGTTACCTAAATTATGGTTTGGTGTGTGAGAAAAAAATCTTGGTTAAAAGCAGTTTGTAGAAGTAATCCCTGTGAAGTTATAGTTCATTTCTGATCTTGCAATGAAGGATACACTGACTGGTTCATCACTTTTAATCAAAGACATGTATTAAGTACCTATTGTGATACTGGCAATGTACTCAGCACTGCAAACACTCTTTGCTTGTTCATGACGGATTTCCTAATACAGTGAAACAGTACAACAAAAAGGTCAGTAATCAATTCATAGTGCATGGAACTGGCTCCTTTCTCATATACATGGTTGAACTGAGAGATGAGACAGGCAGTTCCTTAAACAAACAGCTTGTCTAAACCGTGAGCTGGATGCTTGACCACAATGAGCACTTAATACTTGTTGACTGATGAGTGGAAGTATCTTTTTAGGTGATTGATGGGAAAAGGATGGGCTTATCGTTTTAAGTGATTACATGTGAAAAGATTGGTGTCATAGGTAATTATTGTTGAAATTGGAAGAATATACATTGAGAATTATTAAGGGAATAATGGGAGCTTCTCAGTACATTTTGGGCATTACTAAAATAAATTGAAAATGTAAAGCCTCACAATTTCTCATTGTAGAAAGCATTGATTTAAACATTGAAATCATTCCTAGAGATAGCATGATGAATCAAGAGTTGTAGAATTTAACAAGTTCATATAAATAAGGTTCCACAAACCTGCAGTCCTTTCTTTGAAATCAAGTGTGAATCAGATAATTAAGTAGAAATGTTGCATCTCTACTTAGGTTCATTTATTTTAATAAAGTCTCAGTACCTAATCCTTGAAAGAGTTGAAGCAACAGTATATGGAGGAGGAGATGTAATCTGATGATGCATACTTTTTCCTCTGGTAACTGAAGGTTAAATGGGTAGCAAACAGAATGCCTTAAACAAGATTGGTATATTGATTAAAGTGCTGATTTAACAGCTCTCAGTCTCCCCTTGGAAACCTGGAAAAGATAAGCCAGCTGCTGTCTAAGAGTGCTCAGTGTCCACTGAGAGTACACTATCTATCATCACAATATGGTGATGAGAGGTGTTTTATGTTTGTGTTAATTTCCCCCACTAAATCAGTAATTATTACAGTCCTGTCCCTGCTGTTTACCCTGCAGCTGTTTTTCCATTTGTCGAGAGAGCGGGTGTTCTCCGAGGACCGCACACGTTTCTATGGTGCAGAAATTGTCTCTGCCTTGGACTATCTACATTCCGGAAAGATTGTGTACCGTGATCTCAAGGTAAAAAAGAAAAGTAATCAGAGTTTGTTTCTCCAAAGGCTATAGGGACAAACACAAGGTAATTACGAAGTTACACAGTTTGAAGAAAAGAAGATCTAGTTGGGGAAAAAAAAAACACCACCACCACTGTTTAAGGAATGTGGTTCACTGTATCTGACAGGAAATTTCATTCACTGGTAAATGTGTAGTTCTTTTTCTGTCCAAGTTTTTGACATGCAAAATAAGTTCTGTTGGACTGCTCTGATCAAAACGATCTACCAGTAATAGTTCCACTCTTCTGTTAGTGTAATGAGTAATGTTAAACATTTGATTCAGTGTGTAGTCACTTTGCAAATGACATTTTAAAATCAATTTCATTATTATATTCTAGCATCCTGTGATGTATTATGATAAACTTTTTTTTTTTCTAATTTTATTTTAGGGGAAGTAAAATACTTGATTTTGACTTTAAATTTTTAGTGGGCTTAAAGAGCTGAAATACTTTAATATAACCTTTTATTAATTTATTTAGTTTCCATTTTAAAAAGCACTGTGTTTGTTTTATCAGTGATAATGACTTTATTTCTCTTAAGTTTCTTTCTGACAAGACCCTCAGAATAGCTCAGGAACTAGCAGACTTTCTGTGAAGGCCAGATAGTACATATTTTAGGCATTGCTGCTCTTACAGTATCTTTTGTGACTCCTCAGTGCTGCTTTTGCAGGATGAAGGCAGCCAAGGGCAGTAGGAACATGAGCATGTCTGGCTGTGTTCCAGTAAAACTTTAATTATAAAAACAAGCAGTAGACAAGATTTCGCCCCCAGGCCATATTTTGCTGACCCTTGGAGTAGCTCATAAAAGGTAGTAGTAATTCTCACGACACTGTTTTCATTTAGATTGGCCACATTAAGGAAATTTGTACCCTGACACACTGAACAGGTTCTAAATGTGACCATCTTAACTTTCTTAAAAAGTAAATGATATGATAATCTTGACCTATTAAAGTCTGACATAGAATTGCTTTATTTATCAAGCATGAGTTCATTTAAAGTATAATTCTACATGTAGAAATAGAAGTTATATTAGTCTTTTATGAAATGCTGTTTGTGTGAAATGAAGTATGTGTGTTAGTTGCTCAGTCGCGCCCAACTCTTTGTGACCCTATGGACTGTAGTCCAGGCTCCTCTGTCCATGGAATTCTCCAGGCAAGAATACTGGAGTGGGTGGCCATTCCCTTCTCCAGGGCATCTTCCCAACTCAGGGATCGAACCCGGGTCTCCCACATTGCACGCAGATTCTTTTACCATCTGAACCACCAGGGAATGAGGTATATATCTACATATTACAGCACATGAGAAAAGTCACAGTTACCCCTCACTCCCACTCACTTGTTTTCAAACACCTGTGATTCTTAAATTATCTAATTACTTAACCAATTGTCTAAGTTATTTCAAGATGTTGCTATCATGTACCTCTGTATTATGAATGATCCCTAAGAAGTAACTATCTCAAGAAATATTACTTTACATGATGACAGTGAAATATAGTGTGTATGTCTGTACAACATCATTACAGTTTTTATATTATTTTCTCATTTCTTAACATGTTATTTATGAAATAAGCTATGAAATTCTATTTTTAGAAAAAATTATTATACTGTATCTATATCAGAGATGATCAACTAAGTGCCAAAATAGATCAGAGATGGATATAAATCAACAGTAGGATTGTCTTTAGCCTATAGCTTTTGTAGCCAGGAGTAGCAGAATTCAGCATCCCTGTATCTGATGTCTGCATGGCCAAATAATCCTATAATGTTTAAATGTCTTGAATCTGAATTTTTAAAAAAGAATTTAATTATATGATATGACAAAACTTATATGTTATTTCCGTTTTTACTTAGAAGTAGTTAGCTCTTTTCTGCCTGATCGTCCCCGTCCCCCCACCGCCACTTTATATTTTATGAATCCTATTATGGGGATAAGGGGGAGGAATTCCTGGATTTAAGAAAAGAAGAATAATTTTGATGTACTTAGTAATATATCCAAAATGCTTACAGCTCAGAGAATTAGTCTAAAGAAACAAAGAAAAGAATGCTCACTTGATTGATAGCATTGAAAAGGAATGATATTATTGGGATGATTTTTGGTCAGTATCTCCATTGATCATTTCTCATTGATCAACTTATCAGTACATTGACACTCATTTAATGAGTTTTATTGCTCTGTCCTTTCTGATAATGAAATTAGACTTAATTTATTAACCTGCAATATGAATACCAGTCATGTAGTTAGCATATAAATAGGCCATAAACTACTAGACAATTCAGTGACCTCTCCTCTCTAAATTTATTTCTGTTTTAATATAGCCTTAATGTAAAGGTCTAAGTAAATGTGTAGCATTGGACAGGATCCATGGAATTTACACCAAGAAAAATGGATCACATAAAAAGTCAGACATTCAGAATTTATACAAGTATTATTTATATCTATATTGTTTCATGATAGAATGAGATCTTTAGGTACAGTTGTAGAAATTTAGAGCTGACCCATAATTTACAGCTAAGGTCACTGAAGACTGGAAACCTAGTAAGTAATGGACTAAATTGGTGACATAGTCAAGATTGTTGGATTCCATGAGTCCTAGCTCCAGGTATAATGTTCTTTTTATTACACCAGTCAGCCTTTCTAGAAATGAAATGAACTTTAGGTGGGGGGATGCATTGGATTAACTCTAGGCGATCTTTGTAAATCTAAAATTTGAATAAAGCTGCCAAAAATAAGGAATGTTTTAAGTATATTGAAGACACATCCCCTAACTCCCACTTCTAACTACGCTGGATTCCCTCTTTTATAAAAATGTTCAACCACTGCTGCTATGAATCCCTTCCACCTCTAACATTCACATGGACTAATGGGCTATATTCCTCAAGTGTAGGAAATTCTTAAATGTAGTAACTCTGGAACCCCAGTCTAGGTGTGATCTCTGCTGTTGTATATTGTGAATTCTTTTTCCAGTTTAGGAAGGTTCAAAGATTTCCTTTTGGCATTTTAATGCACTGTCCTAATCCCATGATCATTAAGTTCATACGGGTCACAACATTTGGCACTTTGATGCCAATAAACCTGAATATGCAGGGTGCAGGGGCGGAATTTCTCACTGTGTTCTTGGGCCTGAGGCAGTCTTGGTACTGATGTAGCTGTGCTAAAGTGGGATTGTAAGAGTGGGTGAAGGGACTTGTTTGTGTTGCTACAATAGTTGTCAGAGCCCTTAGGAATTGCTATTATAATTCCTTTGCTTAATCACAAAATGTCAGCCATTTAATTAAAATGATACCTAAAATATATATATGTGTGTGTGTGTATTTTACATAGCTAGATATTAGAATATATGATATATGAATTGTATATTAGACAGCTTTTAAAAACTTAGAAGTTAAAAACTTGTAAACTTTCTAATAGCAAGAGTTTAATTTTATTCTAGGCACCAGCAAGAGCAGAAAGAGCATAGTATTTTCTTGCTGTCATTTCTTGTTCACGAAGCACAGAGGAAAAAAGATTTCAAAACCTACCGAATCAAGATCCTCTGTCAAATAATTCTTGTCCAGTTCAACTCCATAAAAAAGTTGCCTTTTTAAAATGGAAACTCTGGGATGTATGTCTAATATATTTGTTTCCTCAAAGTATGAACTATTAGGGAACAAACAACCGTCTGATACAAATAGTAAGCAATACCTAGATTTTGAATGTATAATCTTTTCTTTCACACTTCTGTTTAACTTCATACATTGCTTTTGCCAGTGGGTGTATCCATTAACTATCATCATAATGCCCTGACCTCAATCCTAGATGCTAAGACTGACAGTAGAGAGAAAACAGATGCATTTAGTGTTTATGATAGAGAGTACCTGAACAGGCAGTTGTGGTATACATTTTCCTTTTTATGGTTTAAAAAAAAAAGGAAGAAGGAAAGCATTCGATTTAGGAGAGAGAACCAAAGACCATTTGTAAACATTTTTATTCCTCCTTTACACAGTGGAAAGATTCCTAAAAATAATTTGACTTAAATCTTCTTCCGTTAATGTCACGTGCGCTAAGACAGTGATTTCCAGGTGTTTTTTGATATCTCTAAGCCATCGATCTGCTTTTGAAAGGTTTCAAGGTAATTCTGTGTATCCTCACCTTTGTGAATCGCAGGTTCACAATAAGAGCTAATGGTTCTTATATTTAATGAAATCTTTGTTATGCATCTTCATAAAATTATTTATGTTTTTAACCAGACAGGATATTTAATTACCCCCGATTTATCTCTATATAAGATTAGATTTGGGGATATAATTTTTTTAAGGTGATGCGTTTCTGACTTTTTTTCATACTGATAGGAAATGACATGCCAAAATGACATTTCAGGATAGTGCGAGAAGAACAGTAATTGATGGAAGAAAGTGGACACCATTATAAAATAACTGGCTCAAAAATTGTAAAATATTTGTTGTTGTTTATTGAAAAGAAATTGATGCATATTAAAAACTGTTTAATGAGGTCATTAGAGCTGATAAAAGTGTTTTATAGGGTTCCATTTCTGAACTTTGCTCTTTCCTTTAACATACAGTGTTGTCTAGAAGAACACATACCATGTTGATAAAGTATAAACCAGCCATTAAACTCTCCGTGTTTAGTAAATGATCAGTACATGTGTTGATTAAGTTCTCCATTCAGTATCATTTAATTCTCAAAACGTCGCGTTGGATTGTTACTGTGTGGATTGCACCTGTGTGTCATGGATCAGGCTGAGATGCGTATGTCAATAGCACACACGAGGTCACTTACACAGTGAGGGCTAGAACCTGAGTTTACATTTAAGTTCTCTGACTTGATTCCATAGTCTTACCCACACTGCTCTCAACTGCCTCCGGTACGGTATGCCACCCTGTCCCCATTCTCGTGACCTTTACCCCATCTCGCAGTCCTCCTGTAGGCTGAGCTTATTTCTGACTGTATCATTGTAATAAAGCCGATTAATAAAACAAAGGAATGATTAGCTGTCATGGTTTGCCTGGAACTTCCCCAGTTATAGAACTTTTATTAAAAGTCCTTCATCCTGGGAAACCTCCTCAGTTGTAGGCAAACTGAGAATTCTTGGTCACTTTCATCCTATTCCTGTTTTTCACTCAAATCCTACCCCTGAATCTCATTTCATTCCTCATCCCTCAACCCTTGGTATCTTGGAGATGAGATTAGCTAATTAGGTATGGATCAAGATTTTTAAAATATATGTATTTCTTGTTGTTAAAAACAGTATATATTCTGATATTCTATATCTGTGCTTTTCAAGATAGTCTTGTCAAAATGTGGACCGTTAGCTCATTAGTGCATGCAGAGTTTTGTTTTGCAGTGCATAGAAAGCATATTAAGTGAATTGGCGTGATACACACTAAACTACATATTTTATTCAATATTGTTATGTATTATTTGAAGTCTCTATAAGATTCTTAGGTATTATAAAAGATCTTCATAGCATTTTAAGGTTTTGTTTTTATATTGTAATGTATTTCTATGTTAGAACAATAAGCATATTTTTAAAAATTAAGAACAGAGCATATATTTAACGCAGCAGACAGTCCATTATATACTTCTCTTTCTCATTTTGGCAAGATAGAAGTAGGAGGAAGAAGAGAGTGTTGTTTTCAAAGGGAAAAGGGAGAAAATCAGAAGCATGAAGAAGAAAAGAGGAAAGAGAAGTAGACAGATTCTTTTTTGACATTTCTGATCAGTTTTACTATTTAGGACGTATTGCCATTTGTGCACATTGGGTTTGATTTTCAGGTTTCAGTTAGTAGAGAATCAGTCTAGCTAAATTTAGATAAAATAAGAGAATATTCATTTTTAAAAGGTTTAACAGTGTATTTAGGGTTCATTCAGCTCTCTGTAGACAAGTCAAACAGACTCACTTCTCTAAAGTCTATGCAGTGCGTGAAACATGTAATGAGCATTGAGTTCAGTTGGGCAGCGTATTTAAGCTATACTATAAGTATAGTATACTAAGTATGCTATACTGAGCATAGCTTGCTTAACTGTATTTAGTTTCTGGTTTATAAGATACTGGATAATATTTAACAGTATAACATCATCACGTTTTATAAAATTGTTATCTATGTTCTTTTATAGAGTTCTGTTTTGAATTTGATATTGACTTCAGAGTTTGAGTAGGCACTTTCATACATTATCATGTTAAGGAGTAGAATAATTACCTACTCCTCAAATAAGTTAATTATCATTCATCCTGCTAATATAATTTTTTCACATGTGTTTTTTTGTGAACGCATTTCCTATGTATTCCCTTAGGTATATGTACATGACTGAGCAGGGTTGGGGCCCCATCGATACACATGACTATAAAGTGACAACTCAGAACTCATGTGTATCTCTGTATGGTGATAATCATAACTTTAGGTTCAAATTGGAAGAATAAGATCAGTTATTGTTACTATTTTTAATTGCATTAGCTTTGCACAAGCTCTTTTCCCCCTTGCATTGCTTAATTTTTCACTTGAGGCTATTTGGTTATCTCTTTTAAGATTGTTGTTTTTGTATTAATGGGTTGAAAGAGGTTCCAACTTTAAAAGGGTTGGTATTTCTTTGTTACAAATAACTGCAAGAGAAGATATTGCCTTACCTTACAAAATAAGATTTAGGTTTGATTTACAGCCACCACCCAAGAAACATTTCTGTAAATAAATATTTTATAATAGCAATAGACTCCCAAGAGAAATTGTTGAAAACCATCTGTACATATCTAGAAGAAGATACTTGTCTGTTTGAAATGGTTTAGATCAAACTTTATTTTAAAAAGGGAAAAAGAAGATTGATGTTTGCTTTCGAAAGTTGATTTAGGCTTTAGTTCTTAGGACTAAGACAACAATGGCTTTTACTCCCATGGGTTTAAAAATCAGTTTATTATTGTAAAGTATTTGATAAAATGTTTCTTTTTACACATGAATTAGGCAGCTATAGGGTTTGTAAGTATCAAAAGTTCTTTTACTAATTATGTCCTCTTTCCAGAATATCTTACTCAGCATTCAGTTATTTTTCAAAACAGTATTTTCCTATTTTTGAAGACTGTTTGCTTACTATGCAGTTGGAGAATTTGATGCTGGATAAAGATGGCCACATAAAAATCACAGATTTTGGACTTTGCAAAGAAGGGATCACTGATGCAGCCACCATGAAGACTTTCTGTGGTACACCAGAGTATCTGGCACCAGAGGTAAGGCTATGTTTCCATTTACAGAAAAATAAAAATAACACTGATGTTTTGCAAAGTAAACCATTTAAGCATTTTAAAAAACTGCAATGTCTACTGCTTTGACCTGGATTTCAACATGAATCAAATCTATTTTACTCCCACTTGTTTAACATGGTATTCTAGGGCAAAAATATATATAAATCAGCACAAAGATACTGGTAACTGCAATCAAATTAAGTCAGTTTTTACTTATTGGCCATATGTGTTTTTTTTCTTTGTGTCTATTTTTACTCACTTATTAAAATTAAATATTTCAGTGACTTCAGCAAGAATGTTAACAGTTTTATAAATCATTTTGGATTTTTCTTAGAAACAAAGAAACAATGATAATTCGTGTTTGTAATTTTGTGGGTTTTCATTCTTAATTATTAGAAAGGATTTCACTGGAAAAGTTAATAAAATGACAGTGGCTGCATTTTGGAAATCATGCTAAACAAAAACAAGCTTCAGCCAGTGCCCTCCCATGCTGAGGATTCCATAGTGATTCACTGATTTGTTTGTTCAACAAATATACGTTATTCATCTACTATATACTGAATATTTCTCTGGGTGTGTGGTTATAGAAACAAGACACAAAGGACCCTGCTCTCAGGGAACTCACTTCTGGTAGAGGGAGACAGAATGAAAATAAA
Organism: Bos taurus; assembly: GCF_002263795.3. Lineage (NCBI taxonomy): Eukaryota > Metazoa > Chordata > Mammalia > Artiodactyla > Bovidae > Bos > Bos taurus. The sequence continues at coordinate 33,584,488 of NC_037343.1, forward strand.
TATATAGCATAATGTCATGCAGTGAATATGTGTTGTGAAGGGAAAGAAGCTAAATAAAAGGAGGTTGTGGTGGCTGTGTTAGGTAGTGTTCTCATTATTATTACTGCAAAACAGACCACTGCAAAACCTAACCATGTCATGTGATCGAAGGTTCTGAGTCAGGATAGCAGGAATGGCCGCTCTGTGATACACGGGGCACGGCGGTGGGTGACTGTGGCTGGAGGCCGGAATCTGGAAACTCCCCACTTTAGGTGTCTGACAGTTGATGCTGACTGTCAACTGGTGCCTTACAGGGCTCTCAAAAGCCTCAGCTTCCCCATATGGCCTGGCTTCCTCATAACCCTGTGGCTTCAGAGTAGCCAGACTGTTTTGGCTTTGGGTTCTAAAATGTCCTAGGGAACAGTTAAGAAACTGCTTCAGTTTTTGTTTTTTTTTTTAACGTAGCAAACAATGAAGAAATGTTTTATTAATTTTTAAAAAATTTCTCTTCATAGTATATTTCTTAACCTTTATTATCATGTACCATAAAATTCAGCCTTCTCAAGTGCCTAGTAGTGGCTTGTAGCATGTTCAAAGTTGTGCAGTGCAACCATCACCACTACCTAATTCCAGATATTTTCATCACTCCAACAAAGAAGCTCCATACATGTTAGCTCCTGCCTAACCTCCCCTCCTGCTAGACAGCTACTAACCTACTTTGTCACTATAGGTGTGTCTTTTCTAAATGTTTCATACAAATGGAATCATACAATACATGGCCTCTTGTGTCTGGCCTCTCAGTTTATTCTCAAGATTCATCCATGCTTTAGTGTGTTTTTGGTACTTCATTCCTTTTTATGGCCAAAATAATATTCTGTTGTATGAATATAATACATTTGGTCTATCCATTCAGCAGCTGATGGACATTTGGATTGCTTTCAGGTTTTGGCCAATAATGCTGCTCTAAACATTTCTCTGTGAATCCCCTTTTATGACTTCGTGTCAGGAATTGCACATCATTTCTGCATGTGCTGAAACATTGCTGAGCCTGCACGTGTTTAAGAGGGTAGTGACATAGATCCCACCTCTCCATGGCAAAAACATGTGACATGGGAGATACTGTTGCAGCCCTCTTTGGAAAATATAATCTTCTACAGATAGGATGTTCAGGGAAAGTGATGTTTAACCAGGGACCTGAATGCTGAGAGGCAACTGTTGTAACAATACAGGGGACGAGTTTTCCAAACACAGGGAGCAGCTAGTATGAAACCTGTGAGGCACAAGTTCAGTTCTTCCCTCAAACTCCAACAAGGTTAGTGTCATTAGAGCAAAGGAGGGAGGCATTTATGTTTGATGGATGATGATAACTATTTATTGAACATGTATTATCTGCTGCATGCTATATATGTACATTGCAAATTTGGAATAACCTTTTGAGATAGCAAACCTGTTTTTTTTAAAGGTAAGGGAACTGAGGATCAGAATTTTTAATGTAATCTGTACACAGATAGGAGGTGGTAGAGATAGAAACAGGATTCTAACGAGGTTCATCTTATAAAGCCTGTTTTTACTTTTTTAATCGCATAACATGGTAGCCAAAAAAAAAAATCACTATTTCAAGGCCACTATAGATGTAAGTAATTGCCATTTTTAAAAATAGATTCTTCGTAAATGCTCAACAGGAAAAGTAATCAAAAGAATTAGGAAATGGGAATACATTCAGAATGGTACTAGCATTCCTTATATGTATAGTAAGTAATGCCAGTTTATTACTAAATAGCTCTTTTCAATAAGATTAAAATTACATTTCAATAATTTTAAATTTTTGTAAATAAATGCTAGTAATTTGAAATATTAGCAGTATTTTTCATAGTAAATTTCCAAATATTATTTTATCAAGGTCTGCCAAAAGTAACATTTTTTTCTGTTATAAAATCTGGAGTTTAAAATTTTCTATTTTTGTAGCTGAATTTGGTAAAAGTTTAGAATAATGTTTCTTGTTTGTTCAAATACAAGATCACATTTTCTAGAATAGGATTATTTTTGTGAATGTCATGAAAAACAAAATCTTTGTTTCTCTGGAGTTCCAATTGCCCCTGCTATACATTTGCCATGGATGATGATATCCCATATTTAGAATAACAAAATTAGTTGTATCACAATTAGGGGAAATTATTTCTATAGAAGATAAATACATCTCATTTCAGAAGCAGATGATCTCCTAAGAAACAAAGATACTGTTTTTATATGCAAATGTCATCAACTGAAGAACAAAACCAGGAATTTAATCCAAGAAGAGTCCAGTTGTTTCTAAATTGAAAGTTTACAGTTCACAGGGAATTATCAATTTCTTCTTAAAGACAGGTAAACCCTTTCTGTATACCTTTTTAAAAAATATTGCAGAAGGGTTTAAAAGCAGTTTATATACCCGATGACTGAGAGATGTCGGTTCATAATTAACATCTTGACATTGTTTTCACAGGGGAGAGTGATCATTGTGGTTACTATTTGAGGATGACAAAACTTGAGACAACTAAACTTCTCACATTTTAAGCATTTGTGTCAAACTGCATTTTGTTAAATCAGGGTAACTGTTTTATATGCTTACTTTTAAAAACAAGAATTTAAGTTCTTTCTTCTGGTCTCTGGTGTAGACCATTTCACTGAAGAACATTCATTCATTCATTAAAGAAATATTTGTTGAGTATTTATTAGGTGTCGTGCATTCTGTTAGGTGCTGGGAATGTAAAGATCATAGAAATGTTTTTAGTCGTCTGGTAGCCTGCTGTATTTACTAAGGTGATAGAATATGGAGAATAATCATTACTGTCCAAGAAAATAATTGCTTTACTAGAGTTATGTACAGTGAAAGGAAAGGTGGTGGGAGGGTCTGGTGGCAGTAAAGAGGGAGCAGACTAAGAGGAGGCTGGATGTGTAGATCAGGATCAGAATGGGAAAGAGTTTAGATTTGATCTCACAGACAAGGGAAAAGCATGTGAACTGAGAGCAAGGCAATATATGATCCAGATATGCATGGTCAGAATTAGAGAGGGATTGGCAAGAGCTTAAACTAGCCTCTTCCCTTCACTGCAGATGGTATCTCTCACTGTCTTTGAACCTTGACATTTCTGGTACATAGCATTTTTGATGCCAGACTTTTCTTGGTTGTCAGTAGTAGCTGTATATCAGACCTGGAGTATGTGCCTGAGGACTGCTTCTCTTTTGAAGGGCTCCTTGTTAGTCTATTACCTTCACATGGGAGACCTGTTTACACATTATGGAGACATCTTTCTGCAGCCTCTCATTCATCTAGCAGTGGCCATCCCTACCTTTTCAGCTAGTTTTGGAGGGGTTTTGTTTGCTTGTTTGTTTTGTTTTTTTGGCCATGCCATAAGAGATGTAGGATCGTGGTTCCCTGACGAGGGATTGAACTTGTGCCCCTTACAGTAGAGGCTGGGAGGCCTAATCCCTGGGCCTCCAGGGAATGCCCTAAACTGTTTTAATTTGGTCAGAATGCTTTGGTACTTAAAGATGGTTGCAGGATATTTTAAAAAAATACTTCAAAAATACTGTTAGAAATCAGTTCAAAACTGATGTATTAACTGTACTATATCTCAGACTTACACCTGATTTTTAAATGGACTGAGATTTCTTCTTAAAGACCACCAGGAAAAAAAAAATTATGATATAAAAATGCCATTTGTTAAAAAAAAGGATATTTTTTAAAGTATTTTTTCTCTTCTTTTGATGAAGAACTGTGTACCTTTTTTATTAAAGGGGGAAAAAGTATCTTTTTAAAAAGATGTTGCAGAGATACAGTCCTAATGGGCATTGACTATATGTTTAGTGTGCTGCATCTCTAAAGCTGCATTAGTATAGATGGTTTTAAAGTGGTTTTGCTCTTTCTTGTATTAGAAGGAAATAAATTTGACCTGCCATATATTATGGACTATGGTGTTTTGAGGAGGTTTTGTTTTCATCATATCTACTATATTCTCATGCCTAGAAATATAAAGAAATTAGAAATCATATATAAAATCTTACTGTTAAATTTTATTATTTGATTTGGCTCTCATTGAATCCAAACCATCCTTTTATGCAGTGCTAATTATTTAGAGTCTCAGCTTTGCTCTTGAGTTAGCAGTACCTGATCAACTTTCCAACTGTAAAACAGTTTGAAAATCAAATGTAGCTTACATGCAAGACCCAACAAAATTAAAAGTGTTAAGTACGTTTTGGCAGTTCACTTTTATTATGCCCAGTCCTCAAATGTACCAGCAGATAATCATCTGAATGTTAGTTATTTTTCACATGCTTATGTGATCACACAAAAAGTACATGCTAAAAAGAAGCAGATGGTGACAGATGGGGAAGGTTGAATAAGGTGGTTTTGGAAACCTAGAGAAATGCACTTCTGTAATAGTGTAAAAATAAAAATTATTTGATAATCAAGTTAGAACTAACAAAAAGATTGCAAAAAATGACTTGATTGTTGGAAAATACACAGTATCTAGTTGTGGTTGCTATTCAGAAAAAGATGTATATAATTTTATTTCATATGTGTAAAATGCTATGTTTTTCAGTGGCTGAAGATGCATTTTTAATGTATTTCTAGTTTCTGGAAACTCATTTTTAGAAAATAGTCACTGCGTATCATTTTATTCACTTTTGAAGCCTACTATCTTCAATATCTTTTATAATATGTATTTTGACAGTGTCTGAAATAGATGAAAATATTTTGATAACTATTTTAATACAAAGATTTGCTTAAAGTCATTGCGATTCTTTATAGATAATAGCACAAATGAAAGGCCAAAAGTATACATGAACTTTAAGGAGGGTGGGGAGAATCGTTTTAATTAAGGGTGAAGATAGCTGGTAGCCTGGAGTATAGTGTGCATAGGTGAAGTGAGTGGAACCAAACTTGATTTTAAGTGTACTAGATGGAATTCTGTTTATTTTAAATACAACAAAGAATAAATGAAAAAGACATCATTTTATAGGCCTTATCAGTATTATCTTGAGGAGATCTTAAAAATGAATGAAATCAAAGTTTTATATATATATGTATATTTATACATTTCATCTGTAGATAAAAATAGTAGCACACATAGTTACATTTTGCTTACCCTTGGACAAAATTCTACTAGTTCTAACAGATGATGAAACTAAATCTTAAAACTTCTAAGCTTTTTGTAAAAATGAAGTTATTTTAGTAGCTTTTCCCAAGCTGTATACATCCCTAATATTTTATTTCATTCTTAATGATGCATGTAGCACTTGTCCCCTTGAAGTATTTTTGAAAGCCTTCACATCTTGATGGTTCTAAACTGGTCTCATCACCAATACTAAGGGGGAAGTTAAGTGGATGAGCACAGTGATTAGTTCAGACAGAAGTTGTCTGCTTTATTGTTAGAATTTTTATTTAAGAACGTCTGTCATGAGTTGGCTATTTATACTGTTTCTGGATAATATTAAAAGCCATCCCATTTTGCTGTACATCTGAAACTAACACAGTATTGTAAATCAACTATAGTTCAATAAAAAACTGCGTAGTTAAAAAAACTCCCACTGGGTCCCCAAATTAGATATTGTTTAAATATAAACAAAAATGATATTTTTAGTTCAATGTTAATGTCTCTCAACCTTTATAAGTAGCAGCTTTTACTTCCCTGGAGTTCTGTCAGGTTTTTTTGAAGCTATTTTTCACCTAAAGTTCTTTTGAGTGCTATATAGTCTTTTGATTTTAACAATCAGAATATTTGCATTCAGTACTTTGGAATGATTCTGATTTAAGCACGGGGTGTAATTTTAAATTCTCTGAGATATAACATACACAAAACCAGCCCTAACTGGGAACACTAGTGATTGTCTGTAGTGTTTTATAATGGCCATTTTTACTTTGGTTACAAAGACCCAGTTTCTTAGAACCCTGTAATGTTGTTGCTTCAGGATAAAAAGGAAGTATAGGAATCTGTGGGAAGATACCTGTGAGTATGATTGAATCACCACTGTTGTATCCATTTAGCTTGGCCTGTTCTAGCCAGAGAATGCTTCTGGAAGTAGGAGATGAACTGCATGCGAATACTTGTGTGTGCATGCTAGGAGGCAGCCATGAAGCTTACAGCATCTTAATTCAGAGCAAATGGCACAGTTTCAGTCCCTTTAGAATCATTAGAGCAGTTGAAAACTGGATACAAAGTATATATTTATGAAGAAAATAGCAGTAAACCATGCAATTCATTTTTCTTGTGAAATGTATGTAATAGTTCTGTAGCTGCAATACATTTTAGAATCTGAGTTAGAAGATTTATAGGTCATCTTTTAGCAACATTTCTGTGATGTTAGGAATATTAAAGGATTTCTGTAGATTATATAGCATATAACTGTGTGTTTATGTATAAAACACACAATATCAGTTACCTGAAATATCAGGTTACCAGAGAAAAACAATTTTTGAATTAGCGGTAAATTGGTTCATCCAAGTTCGCAGTTTACTTTCACAACATAGGTGTACAGACAGTTTGTTTAGATGTTTAATTTTTTCCCCCATCTGTTCTGTCAGGATTATTGATTGAGCAGTAAGCCACTCCAGGGCATACATAGCGTCCTCATCACTACTTGCCTTGAGTGCTTTGTGTGGCCTGGCAAGCAAGCTGAGAAAGGTATTCCTTCAGCCTCTCAGTAAATCTTAATTGGTGAAAGAATATTGAAATGAATATGCCTTCTGAAAGTACCCATTCATGAAATAAGTATTTACTTTGGGAACTTTAATTGATGGTATCATTTTAAAATATAAAATTTATTATTCAATGTCATTCTTTGAAATTAACAATTCAAGAGCTGTTCATAGTGATTTTTTAAAACTTAGCTGGTTTTTGATAAGTGAAAGTGTGTACTTCAAATGTTACCAAATATTAATCAGGTATTACCAGATCATTTAAAAGTAATTGGTAACCTGTGGTGACTTCCTTGAATCTTGGATTTTATTATATTAGAAAGTGAAGCAATCTCTGGCTCCTAGTAGAAAAATTGAAACTACACCTTGTTTCCTAGAGCTTGGGCTCTGCTTGGGGTTTATTGATGTGACTTCTCACCATTTTTTAACATTTACATTCTTTTCGTGTTTCAAATCCCCACTTGTTCTTCATCTCTGGGCATTTGTGTCAAATGTTCTCATGACATGAAGCTACATCTAGGGTTACAGAGGACAATAAGTGTAGAAGGAAATACCAAATATCTTCCTTCATATTTTAACTTGATTTTAGTTTAAACGTTGATGACATTGATTTCATGGAAAACAACACTGTCTTTAGTTTGGTTCTTCAAGATAAGTCTTTCAGTGAATTATTTCTTTAGAAGCAGATTTTGATCTGCATATATATCCAGGTTATATGATAAATCGCCTTGTAATGGAGTTTGAAATGTATTAATATTGTTGTACTTCTACATTACCATGTATCTTACTCTTTGGATCAGCCCTGGTGCTAACCATGAAGTAATTAGCCTTTTTGCTAGGAGGGGAAAAAATGATCAGAGGGAATCAGAAGGAACTGCAACTCTTAGGCTAAAGAATGTAAATTTTATATATTACTAGGCTGTGGGTATTAATTTCAGTCAGGAATTTCTACATTATTTCAAAGTATTATATTTTGATTTAGATGTAAGGAGAAAGGATATTGTATGAACAGTGGTAATATATTTTATAGTATATCCACATGTAGAATATTACAATCATTTTAGTTTTATTTTCTGTGTATTTCATCTTCCAGCTGTCTTGAAATAGGAGTTGAACAGAAATCTCTCTTTTTAATTGATGACAAAGCCTTCCAGATAAAGAGGACTGGCTGAGTTGTTAGGGTATTTTCTCCTCAACATTGCCTAAGTTTTACATGTCACTGAGTTAATGTTAGTTACATCACACTTGTTCAGTACAGAGTAATCCAGCAAACAGTTCTAATTGTAGCATTATGGATGTATATTTCAGTTAAAGCTTGTATGTTCAGAAGCAAAACCACTTATCTTGAGAATCAGTGTTCATTTTACGAAGCTAAATAAAATATACTTTATCAAACAGATTTTTTTTACAATACAGTTTTATTTTTCAGTTGCTTATTTCTCTTCAAAAATAAAACCTTTTTTTATGTACTCACTTTCCCTTCTGGCTGCAAACCAGGTATTTAAACAAAAATAAAGGATTGCCAGTTTTGCCAGCTGGGGATGAGAACCCGGCTGGTGAAATGTGGGTTCGGGAGGCAGTTAATCCAGCTTTTATGCTTTTTATGGTTTTATGAAAAAAGAGGTTAAAAACCGCATTTGGCTCTTTTTTGTGTGTACCACTGTTTTTTTGGTGTTGTAGGAGTGCAGTAAGAGGTTACTTAGACTTTAAAATTTTTGTTATTAGGTGAAATCCAGCATCTATTAGATAAAGGCCTACGGACAGCACATTCTGGTAATTGGCCATGGAATAGATTGAAAAAGTCACTGGTGTTTAAAAATTACATTACTATACAAATACAATGTCTTGAAATAAAATATTGAAAGATCCAAATGATTAATTTCCACTGATTGAGGAACATACCTTGTAGAAAGGTAATCATATTTTTCCTGGTACAAACGGCAAGTGATGTTTCAGTTTGAACAGGTTGCTCTAGCACAGCATAACTGATACTTGCATATTGTTTCTTACTAAATATATTTTACATGGAATGTGTTTTGGGAAATAAATTTAAGGGCATATACCAGACAGATATCGAGTCCATGATTTTTATTGTTTGTGTTTAATAGAAATTGTTGTGAGGTTCTAAAACTTTGGATGCTAAAGTTTATTACAACTCAGTCAATCACTCTTTATATTCACTCTGTTGCCTACATATTTCCTGCAAGAGTTTCAATGTGTAGGGTCCTCCGAAAGGTTTCATATATATTTTCATGATTGTCATGCCCTGGATGCTTCTTTAATACAATGCATCTGTTTACTCCTATCTGTCACTGATTTGTATTAGTTCTTCTCAGTGCAAGAAGGTGTTAGACACATTATGTTCTCTATAATCAACACAGTTTAGCTCCAAGTTGTTACTTACTGACCACCTTAGTGGAACCAGAATGAAAAATTAAGTAGGCCTAAATGAAAATGTGTAAGTATGCAGATAGTTTTCTTTTGATCCTTAGGGCACTCATATATTCATTTACTTTGCTTTGCTGTTCAGTGGCTAAGTTATGTCCCACACTTTGCGACCTGACCTTGTGGACTGCAGCATGCTAGGCTCCTCTGTTCTCCACTTAATTCATTTACTTAGAATTTTGCAGTAGGCTGCAAAAAAGGTTGCAATACCTCTTTTTTTTTCACCCCTTATATCTGGCTATATATTGAACATTTCACATATTTGATGTGATTTATATCTTTTGTAAGATTTATATCTTTTGTAAGATTCTTCATAGTTTAAATGTCAAGATCTTAGAATCACCTACTTAGGTTTTGAAAGTTATGATTCACTTTTGTGTAAAAATCTTATGTTTTATTTTTTTATTTTTGTTTTTGTTTTTGTTTGTTTTTAAGGGAATGTTTTTATTTTATTTTTTTTATTTTTTTATTTTTTAATTTTATTTTATTTTTAAACTTTACATAATTGTATTAGTTTTGCCAAATATCAAAATGAATCCGCCACAGGTATACATGTGTTCCCCATCTTATGTTTTATAAATAATGCTTTAAAGGTTAGCATGTAAAAATTAATCTTTTACTGGTTTCACTTTTAGGTGTTAGAAGATAATGACTATGGCCGAGCTGTGGATTGGTGGGGCCTTGGGGTTGTCATGTATGAAATGATGTGCGGGAGATTACCTTTCTATAACCAGGATCATGAGAAACTTTTTGAACTAATTCTAATGGAAGATATTAAATTTCCTCGAACACTCTCTTCAGATGCAAAATCATTGCTTTCAGGCCTCTTGATAAAGGATCCAAATAAACGGTAAGCCACAAATAACACGCAGTGAGTTACTGATGAATGTGGTTAGAAATTGTGATATGGAAATTAATTCACGTATAACTAACTCCAAGAAGCAATGTATTTGATGCAGACATCTTCCCACTGAGACTCTGACTTATTTTTAACTGCATAATATAGAACATTTAAAATTTTTTCTCAACTCTTCCCTAACTTGGAAATTTTATACAGATTTTACCAAATAAGGATTTTGAGAGTGTTACGAGCAAACAATTTCCTAATTTGCATGGTGCTTGCTATTGTGGGAATAGGAGGATCCCTTTTTTTCCCCTTTCAATCTCTGGGCTTTATATTTCTGCTGATTTACATTATAAAACGGATAGAACTGTCTCTATACTCTCCTCCCACACTAACCTATGTTAACATATCTAGCTACTTTTTTTGTTTGTCGTTCGAAGATAATTCTTTTTCATGCATGGCTGAAAGGACTAGTGGAAAAAATGTCTTTATACACTTTGTATTTCTATTTTTATAGCTACAGCTATGACCTGAAAAACCCTACAGTTCTTTGCTTAATGAGCTATAGTATTCTTTGTTCATGTTTATATATTTATTTATACATACATTTTATAAGTCACACATGAAATGACTATTAATTATAAAATGTCTCTGAATGTATGTGTTTGTGTGTACATGTAAACTCATTGTTCCATTAGATATATACACACACATACATATCCCTGTTTCTCTGAAAATCTCGCAGACCTCAAGTGTCTTAAGGGTAGACCATTTCATATATTTAACTTTTTGTAACACCTCACATAATTTTCATAATGTTCTGTTAGTGGGTGATGCTCAGGGTGTATTTGTGACAGACTGAAGTAACGAGTGAAGGAATAAGTGAACTCTAAAATGTGGGCGTTGTTTACCTTGGAGAAGGTTTCCATCACACATTTGCAGCTTTTAAATTTGTGAGGAACATGATTTTCCCTTCGGCAGAAATACGCAAACGTAATAAAAGAGGTGCCATCTTTTTGCTTAGTGAAGAGCCATTCCGAAATGTTGCTGAATCCTGTCACTGAGACCTTACCTTATATTTGTAAAGTGATTTTGTGTTCTTTGCCAGGACATTCGCACATCTCTTATTTCCCTTGCTTTTTAGTAGCCTGTGGAGTAGAAAGGATAGATATAATTCTCATTTCCATTTGACTAGGAGAAAATGAGGCCCAGGGAGGTTTAAGTGATTTATCCTAGTTCTCACAGAAAATTTGTGTAGAACAAGAATAGAGATCAAGTTTTTATGTACCTATTTGATATTCATCTTGTATCTTCTTTACAGTGCACCATGTTCTTGGTTTAGGTTTTAAAATGTATTCCATTTGATGTGATTGTTTCACAGCTATTGTAACAAGAGGTACTTGGCTATAGATAATCTTATAAATGGAGCTAGGATTTCTATTTTATCTGCCTGAGTTTGGGGCCTAATATTTGCCTTAGGGCAGTGAATTTTTAACCCATCTTTTTCTGACTTCTCCTTCTGGTTTTCATGTCTCCTTTATTTTTTTATTGTCATTTCCCCACCGTCCACCCTCTGAGAACAGCCCATGGTAATTGTTGAATAAATGTGAGGAGAATTTCTAGAATGTTAGTTGCCTGGTATGTAGGACAACTTAAAGTTTTGTCTACCCAGAGTTTGATACTGTCTAAAGAGAAGATGTGCTATTTTAAACTGTTATTTCCTTTTTAAGGTACATAAGTCAAGCCCCTCCACTGCTACATTAAAATATTAGGAATGCAAGGATGAATAAGATGAACAACCTCTGCTTTAGGGATTCATAGAATAACGTGGGGTACAAAACATATTCACAGATGCTCAGGCTAAACTACAGACAAATGCTATTGAAATTATTAACTATCTAGCGGATTGGAAACTTTGAGCTGGCTTATGAAGGGGTTGGAATTTGCAGTGATGTTTATGCAGAGAATTTTACATGTGAAAAACAGCTCGAATTACAGGTGAACATGGCATTTGAGAAGTTCATCATCTGGAGCATAGAGTGTGAGTTGGGTGACATTGGGAGATGATGCTCATGTGTTAGATTCTAAGGACGTTATGCTTCTTAGAAAATATTTTATCTTTATTCAGAAGGAGATGAGAAGCCACTGAATTATTAATAGTAATGGGTGGTATAATCAGCTTTGTGTTATGAAAAGATAACTCAGGCAGCTTTGTCATGGATAGATTAGAACAGTGAAGGGCCAGGGGCAAGTGGGCAGAGTAATGAAGAATACATATGGAATTGTCCACATAAAGAGGTGGAATCCATCCCAAAACAGAGGTAAATAGTGCTAAGTAGACTTTGTGAATGATTAAATAGAAATGATGAGGAAGTGGAAGGACTTTGGCATGCCTCTGAGGTTTCCAACTTGGATGAATAGTCTGGAGAATGGAGTTATTATTGACAGAGTGGGAATACAGGCAAAGGAGGAGGCTTGATGGGGTGGATGTTGATATTAGTTTTGCTGTACTGAGTCTGAGGTTTCTGTAGGAAACCTAAATGTCAAGCAGGCAGCTGAAAATAGTACCAGTGCTTACTGGAAACACAATAGCTGATTTCCTCCAGGTATATAGCCAGGAATAGGATTGCTGGGTCATATGATAGTTCTGTTTTTAGTTTTTTAAGGAACCTCCATACTCTTCATAGGGAACCTCCCAATTTACAGTCCTTCCAACAGTGTTGGGGGGTTCCCTTTTCTCTACATCCTCTCCAGTATTTATTGTTTGTAGATTTTTTAATGATGGACATTCTGATCAGTGTGAGGTGATACATCATTGTAGTTTTTGATTTGCATTTCTCTAATAATAAGTATGTTGAGCATCCTTTCATCTGTTTGTTGGCCATCCGTATGTCTTTGGAGAGATGTCTGTTTAGGTCTTCTGCTAATTTTTTCACTGGGTTGGTTGGTTCATTGTTTGTTTTATTGAGCTGCATGAGTTGTTTGTATATTTTGGAGATTAATCCCTTGTCAGTTGCTTCATTTGCAAATATTTTCTCCATTATGAAGGTGTCTTTTTGTTTTGTTTTTGGTTTCCTTTGCTGTGCAAAAGCTTTGAAGTTTAATTAAATCCCATTTTTGTTTTTATTTTTATTATTCTAGGAGGTGGGTCAGAAAAGATCTTGCTGCAATTTATGTCAGAGAATGTTCTGCCTATGTTTTTCTCTAAGAGTTTTATAGTGTCTATGCTTACATTTAAGTCTTTAATCCATTTTGAGTTTATTTTTGTGTATGGTGTGAGAGAGTGTTCTCATTTCCTTTTTTAACATGTAGCTGTCCAGTTGTCCAATCCAAGATGAACTTATTTGCAAAACGGAAATAAAGACACAGATGTAGGGAACAAACTTATGGATACTAAGGCAGGGTAGGGAGGAGAGATGAATTGGGAGATTGGGAATGATATATATACAATGGTATGTATAAAATGGATAACTAATGAGAACCTGCTGTATAGTACAGGGACCCCTACTCAGTGCTCTGTATAACCTAAATGAGAAAGAAATCAAAAAAGAGAAAACTAAGATCATGGCATCCGGTCCCATCACTTCTTGACAAATAGATGGGGAAACAGTGGAACAGTGGCTGACTTTATTTTTCTGGGCTCCAAAATCACTGCAGATGGTGATTGCAGTCATGAAATTAAAAGACGCTTGCTCCTTGGAAGGAAAGTTATGACCAACCTAGATAGCATGTTGAAAAGCAGAGACATTACTTTGCCAACAAAGGTCCGTCTAGTCAAGGCTATGGTTTTTCCAGTAGTTGTGTATGGATGTGAGAGTTGGACTAGAAAGAAAGCTGAGCATGGAAGAATCGATGCTTTTGAACTGTGGTGTTGGAGAATTCTCTTGAGAGTCCCTTGGACTGCAAGGAGATCCAACCAGTCCATCCTAACGAAGATCAGTCCTGGGTATTCATTGGAGGGACTGATGTTGAAGCTGAAACTCCAGTACTTTGGCCACGTCATATGGAGAGCTGACTCATTTGAAAAGACCCTGATGCTGGGAAAAATTGAGGGCAGGAAGAGAAGGGGACGACAGAGGATGAGGTGGTTGGATGGCATCACCGACACAATGGACATGGGTTTGGGTGGACTCTGGGAGTTAGTGATGGACAGGGAGGCCTGGCGTACTGCGGTTCATGGGGTTGCAAAAGAGTCAGACACAACTGAGCGAGTGAACTGAACTGATATGTGTGTATATATATATATATATATAACTGATTGATTCTTCTGAACAGTAGAAAGTAACACAACATTGCAAAGCAACTATACTCCACTAAAAATTATTAAACAGAAACACAAGAACTGAATATCTGGATTTGGGGTCTGTAAATATCTCATGGCTGGAGCCATGACAATAGTGAAATGAGGAGAATATAAAAAGAAGACACCCTAGGACAGAGACTTGGGAAATGTCAAAAATTTAGGAGGTAGAGAGAAGAGAAAGAACCAATAAAGGACCCTGAAAGTCTTAAGAAACATAATCAAAGATAGTATACCTCTTTATTATTCCTATTCAGTTATTTAAATACTGCTTCAGTTTTTCTGATACTCTTTACTGAATTGCTCTCAGTTCTATCAAAGAGTCAGCTCTCAGTTTGCTTTTATTTCTTATTCTTCATTACTTTATGATTATTCTGTTAGTATCTCTCTTAACGTCCTATGCAAATTTTGTAGGAACATCATAACCTCATGTTGCATTCAGTAACACAAGGAAACTGTAAATCCCATGTTGCTTCTAGTTATGAAGAATCCATAATGGCTGAGAATTTTGGATTGGCTTTCTGATATGGGAATTTGGTATTCTTAGACAAAAATATCTTAATGTAAATCATATTTTGATATTATTTTGAAGTCTTAAATTGTATATTAGGGAGTCATTGACATTGAAATTTTTGACAGTTTCACACTTTGAAGAAGCTTATGTTAAAGAATCTCTACCAACTTCTAAAATGGCAGTCTAAGATTATATTCTTAGTCTTTGTATAGTATTCATGGCTGATACTTTAGTTATATATGTATTTGATAAATGTAGATTAAATGCTGGCTATGTCCAAAGCCAAATATTGCTTGAGAACTAAGGAGTGACATAAAAATGAATGACTGGAGCCGAATTAAAACCCTTTATTTCTAAAAATGATTATAGTTTTCCATTTTAACTGCTACTTCACTCACCATCTTGTCTATATTTTAGATTGAAAACCGTGCTGAACTAAATAATAACATAGATATAAGAAAATATAATAAACTTCTGATTTTTCTCATACATACTACTTTGATGCATACTCTGAAATGTTAAATAATTTTTTCAGAAGCAAGTATTTTGGTGTTTCTGCTTTTCTGGCTTCCTAATCACAGGCTTAAAACATTTTTTGGATAATCCAGTACTGAACTCGCCTCTCAAACGAATTTGCATTCTACCAGGGGAGAGGCATACATAACTTGAAATAGAATGAAAAAGAATGAGGCCAGAAGTCCAGTGCTGAGTGTTAACCAAATATAGAGTTGCCAGTCTGATAGTTCCACATATGAACATAACTATTATGATCTGATCCAATCTGAAAGCTCCAGTCAGAGGTGTGATTTATTCTGTATGGATCTTAGTATAAAAGACCTGGATACTGGGAACTATAGGATCATCACTACAAATATTCAGAAATCCGCTAATTGTTTTGTTTTTCCATTCTGACAGTGTGTCAGAGGATCCTGGATTCTTCCTAGTGATGTATTCCTTATACCTAATAATAACCAGAATTCATTAAAATTGTAGAATTGCTTATTTTCTATGACATATTTGCTTTTCTTCCTAGCCAGTGGTGTGTTGAGAGTTGACAGGTACCAGCTTAGAATAGCCAGTTGTTAAATATCAAGAATTTTGTGAGCTGGTTGTTGAAAACAGCCATTATTAAAAATTAAATTATATAAACTTACAATTAAACCAGGAACATTAAAATCAAGGATAGAAAATATTCAAAACTCATCACTCTTTGATAATGTTGTTAAATTTTGCTCTTCTCTGTACTTTTGAGGATACTTATGTATTTTGAGGTTGGAAATACTGTATAATGTTTTGCTTCTGCACATCTTCTATCGATAAATCTAATAATACATATATGTATTATATATTTATAATTTCCCAAGATAGCTGATGATTAAGCATTTACCAGCATGTATCATTTCTAACAATGAGTAAAATCAAATAAAACTTGCTCTGTCAAATTCAGATTTAAAAATAGATTTCCTTTGTTTTATTTTCCTCCTTGTTTCCCTGTCCTTTCTTTATTTCTCTCTTTTTCCTCTTTTCCTCCCATCTTACTTCCTCCTGTGTTATTTTCTGTTTCTCTCATCCTTTCTTCATAGTGACTAATATGTACTATATGAAATGGAGAAATCTAGAAAACACCTGAATTTCAGATTGTGTCAGGTATCAGTTGAATAAGAGTACCTTCAAAGATGGGGTGAGGGTATTTTTAAAATTTTAATTTAAACTTGTATAGCAGATTCCATTGCAGTGATATTTCATATATTAACTTTCTCACTTCTCTGAAAATTCATTTGAAATATGAAAGCAATTTATTGGCTTCTGTCAGCAGTGCTCTCTAAATTGTTTTTTCTAACCTTTATGTAGTCTTTACAGAATTTATGTTGACAAGGGTGCATTTTGACTAAAGTCATTCTAAAATAATTTTGGCTTGAGAATTGACAATAGCTATTATTTATTGTGCTAGGTACTTGTTATTTCTAAATACTTAACATTTAGAAATAACAAGTACCCTAACAGTAATCTTCCATGCTGGTATTATTATTCTCACTATACAGATGAGAAAACTGAGATTAAGTAATTTTTCATTGTCATACACTTGCTAAGTTCTAGAGCTGCTTGCCTAGTTCTGGTTTGTCTCCAAAACTTGTGCTTTTTTCTAATACCATACTGTCCCAAGGCAAATTCTTATTAATAGTGTATTAGGAAAACTAGATCTTACAACAAAAGCTTTTTATTTTTATGGCTATTTATCACAAGAACTATTTACACACAGAAAGTTACATTTCACAAAAGCTTTGTAGTTATGCATTCAGCTTATGCAAATGTTCTATAATCATTTAATTTTATTTCTGTTCTCACAGCCTTGGTGGAGGACCAGATGATGCAAAAGAAATTATGAGACACAGTTTCTTTTCTGGAGTAAACTGGCAAGATGTGTATGATAAAAAGGTCGGTTATCTTCATGATATTGTATTTTTACTCTATTATTTAATTGAATATTGAACTTCTTAGCACAAAACATTATTGATAGTTTTTACATCTGAAATGCATTTTGAAATTTTATTCAATGTGATCAGTTTTCTCTTTATTATCACAATAATTTGTTAGTCTACTTCTCATCATTTCATTGATTCAGAAAAAATAAAGGCACCAATGTTACGTTATTCTTCAGGAAAACTAGCAAAACAATCACAATTTTGAAACTTTGTCTCTGTACCTTTCATTTTAAAGTGAATGCTTCATATTTATTTATACAGTTCCTTATTTTTAAAAGGAATTTAAAGCAGTTTAGTTTTAATAGTTAACAAAATAATACATTTATTTGTCTTCTTTGGGCCTTCTCTTTTACTTGAAATAGAACTTCAAGACTTACAAGATGGATGCTACAAATCATATGATTTTATTTTTACTCTAATCTGTACTTGTTTCTAATACTGCAGTGTTTACTTAAGTTTAGGAATAGGAAATTATTGTGTCTGTTTTATCTTTTAAATTTTTAAAAATTTATTTTTACTACTTCAGATATTGTTAGTACAGTCAATGATTTTGATATTTTGGTTTTCAAATGGTCATATGAAAATTTTACTATGAAATTTTTATGTTATTCAGCATTTGCTTATAATTCTTACCTAGTCAGTTTATGTACTCAGTCCTTCCATTTCAGTTTATTCTAGGTTTTCATGTTTTTCTCTTAAATGTATTTATCAGCAACATTTATGCAGTGTCTTAATTTGTGCCAAATACTCTTCTCTGTTAATCCCTAAAGCAAAGACAGAGGGATATCATAGAGTTATGAGGAAGTAAGACAAGTGTGCCATTTTTGTACTATGTCACAGTAATAGGGAATGTGGCGACTTTAAGCATTTCTTGTAACTAGGTGTTTAAAATACAGGTGCCATGCTATGGTGCCTCTACGCAGACTTCAAGTAAATGTACAGTTCTTGAGTTCCCACCATGTATAAGCACTGAGGTAAGTGTTGGATCCTTCTCAACCCTTGTGAGAAGTTTGTGATCATTCTTAAGTATCCTCAGTGTTTATTACCTTCAGGCAGACAGTTATGTATCTACTGTGTAATACTGATGAAATTCTTTATGAGTGGCATCCATATATAGCCCCTAAAGCACCACTTGCTGTTTATCATGTCACTGCACTGCAAAAGAACCTAGAAATAATATGTGATCAAAGGTTTCCTTTGGCACACAAAGTTATAAGCCACAACTAAATCCAAAGAGGACTCCACCACCACTAACAACAACCAAACAGAAAGAAAAATTTCCTTAGGAGACAAAATGTGGGGCATTGGTATGGCACTGCTAACTTTAAAGAAGGGGTAAAATATGGATTTTCTTCAGTCCTATTCAGAGAGTCGGATATGTTAATACTGTAGTTTGGCATCACCTAAGGAATGCACTGAGAACCCAGCCAGCACACAGTGAAGAAACAAGGCTTATTCTGTCTCTGCCCCATGGGCTCAGCATGCCCAGAGTGAAGGTACTGTTAAGATACCCAGGCAGCTCCCTTGTGGTGAATGAAACTGGAGAAACCAGCAAGAAGGGCAGGACGAGGAGCTACCAAAACATAGCTTTAGATGATGTATGTGAATAAATGAATTTAAATTGTTAGAGTTTAGATAAAAATAGTTGCAGCTTAATTTGAGCAAAAATGTTAAGTATCCTGCATAAAGAAGCACAACAGCCAAAATCACAGTTTTTACTTGACACTTGCTACAGGTTAGCTCGGGGGTGTGGGTGGTATCCTGGATGTCAGATACCCCCGATGTTCTCAGCCATCTTCATACACCTGAAGAACAATGTCAGAGTAGCATGCTTAAATTTTGACACTCTTTCTAAAAGGTGGTGGAAATATGATTGGGTTTATTTGGGTTTGTATTGTATTACAACAAATAAGGAATTAATTATAGGAATGTTAATATAGTAGCTATTTTCATGAATTTACCTGTGTTTTCAAACATTTTTGAGGGGTCTTATATCTTTAAAATGCATACCTTATTCTTTATCTCTAAGGTCAGGTATTTTTCAGTTTTACTAATGTGCTTTGGGAGAATTGCTGTTTTTATAGATTTATGACTTGATTATTGGCTATTTTCTTATTGATATGTATCATGGTAAACTCTGCAGATGAAGATGTGTGTGAAGATACTGGTATGTTTAGCGGAAGGGCTTCCGCAATGGCTCAGTGGTAAAGAATCTGCCTGCCAATGCAGAAGATGCAGGAGACGCGGGTTTGAGCTCTGGGTTGGGAAGATCCTCTGGGGGAAGAAACGGCGGTCCATGCCAGTATTCTTGCCTGGAAAATCCCATGACCAGGGGAGCCTGGCAGGCTACAGTCCAGGGGGTCACAGAGTCAGACAGGACTAGCGCCTGAGCATGAGCACCTTTAGGGGAAAGTGAAACCTCTTCCTAGGGAAAGTTAGAGATGAATTAATCTTAGCTGTGATTATCATCATTTAGCACTCTGAGTAACTCAGCACTGGAAGCTGGAGGCACTCATCCTAGATCTGCTGCTTCTCTCTTGTGTGGAAGTGGACAAGTTGTTTTACACCCACAGGGAATTACGATCTTTGAAGTGTCTTCAGTCTTTCAGATTCTCTGGTAGGATGTTTTATATGAATTTATCTAGGTAAATTTCTATATGTTTTATACTCAGTTTGGCAACTTTATACAAAAAAGTCTGCTGGGAGTTTTCTGTGAGACTGTGTTCAATTTATAGAAGAATTTGGGGAGGATTGGCATTTGAAAATGCTGGACCTCTTCATTTATTTAGGCCTTCTTTAATTACTCTCAGTAATGTTTCATAATTTTCAGTGTTTAGTTCTTATTCATATTTTGTTAAATTTATCCATAAGTATTTCATGTCTTCTGACGTGAATGATACTTTAAAATGTTATTTTCATATTGTTTGCTACCAGTAGAAATAGGATTGATTTTTGTATGTGGGTCTTGTATCCTACAAGCTATTAGTTTTAGTAGTTTTTTTGTACATGACATAGGGTTATCTAAATAAATGACCATATTTTATATAAATAAAAAGCTTTACTTCATTTTCAATCTGTATTTTCTTTCTTTTCCTTTATTATATGGGCTAGGACCTTTCTACAATGTGGAATAGAAATGATGAGAGTTAACAGCCTGGTTTTGTTTCTAAGGAGAGAAAACATTGTTTCTAGGGAGAAAACACTGTTTACCATTAAATATGACATTAATCATATCTAACACTGAAATATTCATTACTAAATATCATTCTCCAGTAAAAAGAATCAAAGTTATTTGGAGAAGTAGTTGAACTCACAGCTGGGATGGGGAAGGTAAAAGAGCCCAAGGAATTTTGTGGTGCCAGAAAGTAAAAAAAAAAAAAAAAAACAAGGAAGGTAGATGGAAAGGTTCATGTTAATAGAACACAGGAACCAACCTTAAGTAATTCCAAGTGGTGAAAGCTGGAACAATTTCAGTAGCAAAACAAATATTGTATATGATGTAAAGAATAAGATACATGTCCATTAGTCTATACTGCGAGATTAGTGATTGAACAAATAGATAAAATATTGAGAAGAGACATGTCTACATTAAAGTAGTAGCAGTATTGTTGCTCAGTCATGTCTGACTCTTTGAGACCTCATGGACTATATCCTGCCAAACTCCTCTATCCATGGGATTCTCCAGGCAAGAATACTGGAGTGGGTTGCCATTCCCTTCTCCAGGGGATCTTTCTGACCCAGGGATTGAACTTGGGTCCCCCACATTGCAGGCAGATTCTTTGTCACCTGAGACACCAGGAAGCCCCATCTTCATTGTGGGTGAGTTCCAATTAATAAATGTAGAAGGAATCAGGGAAATAGAAAATTATCATTAAAAACCCCCGAATAAAAATTGCTGTACGCGATTCACCAATGAATGCTAAAATTAGTGGGTAAAAGTATAAGAAACAGAATATTTGCATGTCCACATATCTCTCTCAAAATATATATTTACAAAGACTAAAAGAGTAATTTTAGAATTAAAAACAAACAAACCTTGGCAGACGTTGCAAAATCCTGGTAACCCATGATATGATAGCATGAGAAGGCTGTATCACTTTTGTAGTATTCTTCAAAATGAATAACCTCAGTATGATTATGAGAAAACCTGAAGAAACCTGCATGGAGAGATATATACCTTAAAATAATTGGTCAAATAGGTTTAAAGGTGTCAGCTTCATGAAATGCAAAGAATGATTGTGGAACTTTCACAAACTAAAGGGACTAAGGTGGCATGACTAAATGTAGTATGGAATTCTAGATTGGATCTTGGAATAGGAAAGGGCCCTAAGTGGAAAAACTGGTGAAATCTAAATAAAGTTGGTAGCTGATGAAAATGTGAAAGTGTTAGTTCCTAAGTCATGTCCAACCCTATGTGACCCTATGGACTCTAGCCTTCCAGGCTCCTCTGTCCATGGAATTCTCCAAGCAAGAATACTGGAGTGAGTAACCATTCCCTTCTCCAGGGCATCTTCCCCAGCCAAGGTCGAATGCTTCACTGTCTGAGTCACCAGGGAAGTTTTGCTTAATTTGTTTTTATCTCTTTCTGAAGTGTGTTTGCTACAGTCTTTGAAGAGTGGCTACAGTAATACCTGTCTCATTTACATCCCTCACTGAATCATCTCCCTCATCTCCACCTGTTCCCTGGGTGTAACAGGTATCGTCTGCTTCCTCCTTGTTATCATCAGTCAGCTCAGGATGAAATTCATACATTTCACAACCACTGAAAACTGGTGCCTACCCTGTTTTGAAGTCCTTCTTTCCATTTCTTGCTCAAGTTTATCCATCTTTTCTTGTCTTTTCCTTCCATATAAGGAAAGATTCTGGACTTCTTTTGGCAGTATTTGGACCTAGGGCAGAACACTCTATTACATCTTGTAATGACATTTTCTGTTCATTCTCTTCTTTCTTTAAGAAGGATAAACAACACAGTATAAATCCAGAAGGAAGTGTGTCATGATGCATGCAGATATCTGCCCCTCCATGGCATACCCAAAGCCAGCCATGTTTGTTGTTTCTAGTAGTTCGAGAAAGTATTTGCACACTCTCAATTTTGGAGTTTTTCTTTTCTGCCTTATTGTGTTTCTTTTATTCTCATGCTAATTATCTATAGTATATTTTTCAAGTTCTTCACTGCTTGCATCGCATTTTCTCGCTGCAGTCGAGAGAGAACCTGCACTTAGCTCCCTAGCGCTCCGCCCGTGCATGTCCCACAGATTCACGATCTGTACCTTTACTTAGTGTTTGAGCAGCAACTACAGGTTTGAAGAGCTCGTTTAGCTCTTGTAATTCTTACTGCTTGTCATCCAGTAATCTTTTTCTACTCCACCTTTTGGCTTCTCTGAGTCGTAGCAGGTTTGGGGGAGGCGGAAGGTGGATTATGGAGACAGCTGGCCCCAGCCAAACTTTTTAGCACATCATGGGGTTTGTATCCATGGTAGGAGGAGAAAGAGGAACACACAGGCTTAATCACTGCACCATACTTTGACTTTTTCCTTATTCATTAGCTAATATATGACTTCTAATGGAATGTGCAGCCCACTTTTATTTAATTCAATTATTAACATAGTTGGGTTTAAATTCTGCCATCTTGCAATTTTATTCCTTTTTTATCTAGCTTCTTTTGAATATTTTTGTTTTGATTTTATCTTAGCTGTTGTCTCATTAGCTATTCTCCTTTGCTTTTTTGTCGTGAAGTTGTTTTAGAGTTTTCTGTATATATAACTTACCACACTGTGCCTTCAGTTAATATTATATATCACTTTGAATAGCATATTTCTGTTTACTCTTCCATTCTTCACTTTCATATATTCTACTTTCACATATTATAAACCATCACAATATATCATGATTCTGTTTAGCTTTAGACAATTGTATTTTAATGTGCTAACAATGCTTTATATTTACTACTAGTAGCATTCTCCATTGCCTTATGGAGATCCATGCTCCCATCTGGTATCTTTTTCTTTGTGTGTTGAAATAGTATTAAAGTTACACTGGCACTTTTCATGACTGAATCATGACTTCCTATTTTCTGATTGAAAAATTCAGCATGAAGAGCTTGGTGACTGATGGCAGTTACGCCACTGTTTGTGATTGTTGGTGTTTTCTTAAGTAAAGCAAGGTTAGACGAGTACAACATGAACACTCAGCAGAGAAAAGAAAGAGGCCAAACAGATGCATCTAGGTAGCTTCATATTGACGCTCTCCTTATCCTACTCAAATGGTAGTCCAGTCTAAGACTTCAGATTGGAGAAAAATGAGCCACAAATATCTACCAAATGTTCTGACAGTTTAACTTTAAAATTACTCTCTTCTGTTGATTGTGAGGCATTGCACTGAGGATATAAAAGAACACAGACAGCTGTCAAAACCATGTTAGTTATGATATGAAATGCAAATGGTGCAAGCTCTAAAACCCTGAAGTAGGTTAAAAACAAAATGTAACTAGATGTTCTGGATAAGAATCGCACCTAAAACAAAATTACACAGAATAAATGGATGAAATAAGAGGATAAACAGAGGTGTAACAGTCAAATGTCATGAAAAGTGAACAGACAGTAGTAACTTTGAGCTCAGTAGAGTTCAACATATAAACGTTAAGTCTGAGAAGTCATTTTTGGCACGATGAGCAATAGTATAATCTTCAATGTAAAAATTAAAATTTTTGCACCAAATAGGATTTGTGTACACAAAACACTATTGTAAATGCCAGAAGGCCTGATAGAACACAATTTCTTTTTAATGTGGTGGAGGTTCATCAATTTTCTTGATGTTTTCAAAAAGGCAGTTTGTGATTTTGGTGATTTTCTCTATCAGTTTTCAATTTTAAAATTTATGGATTTCTACCCTCATTTTGTATTTCTTTTCTTATTATTTCAGATTTTATTTGCTCTTCTATTTGTGGCTTCCTAAACTGGAAGCATAGATGATTGCTTTTAGAGCTTTCCTTTTGAATGTGTGATTCAGCGCTGTAAGTTTTCCTGTGTAGACTATTTTTACTGCATCCCACAAACTTTGATGAGCTGTATATATTTTTATTTACTTAAAAATATGTTTAAAATTTTCTTGAAATCTTATTTGACCCATGTGTTATTTGGAACTATATTATTTGATCTCTGCTGTTGCTGCTGCTAAGTCGCTTCAGTCTCGTCCGACTCTGTGCGACCCGGTAGACAGCAGCCCACCAGGCTCATCCGTCCCTGGGGTTCTTCAGGCAAGAACACTGGAGGGGGCTGCCATTTCCTTCTCTAATGCATGAAAGTGAAAAGTGAAAGTGAAGTCGCTCAGTCGTGTCCAACTCTTCGAGACCCCATGAACTGCAGCCTACCAGGCTCCTCCGTCCATGGGATTTTCCAGGCAAGAGTACTGCAGTGGGGTGCCATTGCCTTCTCCGATTTGATCTCTATTTGGAATTTTTCCAGATATGTTTATCTTACTGATTGCCAGTTTAATTTTTTTGTGGTCTGAGAGCATACCTTTGTATGATTTCTCTTCTTTTAAGTTTAAGATGTGTTTTATGACCTAGATTATGGTTTCTCTTGGTAAATGTTCTGTGAGCTTAAGTAGAATATGTATTCTGCTATTGTTGGAGGAAGTAGTCTATCAACTCGATCCAGTTGGCTGATGGTGCTTTTCAGTCCTTGCTAATTTTCCCCCTTCTAAATCTGTCAGTTACTGATAAAGGGATGTTAAAAGTCTCCAACTATCATAGTGAATTAAATCTATTTCTCCTTCCAGTCCTGTCAGTTTTTGGCTATTGTATTTCAAAACTCTCTCGTTAGATGCAGACACATTAAGCATTATTATATCTTTCTGGAGAATTAACCCGTTTATCATTATGTAATGTTTCTTTTTGTATGATAACTTTCAATCCTCTAAAGTCGGCTCTGTCTGAAATTAATATGGCTATTCCAGGTTTCTTTTGATAAGTGTTACCATGGTTTCACCTTACTTTTTTTTTTAACCTACAATTAATACAGTCTTAGATCATATTAGTTTTTTTAATCAAAGTATAGTTGATTACAATATCCTGTTAGTATTGGGTGTATAGCACAGTGCTTCAGTTGTACATGTATGTATATTTTTCTTTGTATTCAGATTCTCTTCCCTTATAGGTTATTACAAGATAAGGTGTATAGTTCCCTGTGCTCCACAGTAGATCCTTCTTGGTTATCTATTTTATATACAGTAGTATGTATGTTAATACCAACCTTATGATTTATCTCTCTCCTACTGCTTCTCCCCTTTGGTAACTGTAAGTTTGTTTTCTATGCCTGTGAGTCTTCTTTCTGTTTGGAAATAAGTTCATTTGTATCTTTTTTTTAGGTTTTTCGTATTAGCAATATCATTTGATATTTATCTTTCACTGTCTAGCTTATTTCACTTAGTGTGATAATCTCTAGGTCCGTCTATGTTGCTACAAATGGCATTATTTTATGTCTGAGCAATATTCTGTTGTATATATGTATGCTACATCGTTTTTATACATCCATTCATCTGTCAGTGGACATTCAGGTTGCTCCATATTTTGGATATTGTAAATAGTGATGCTATGAAAAGTGGAGTGCATGTACCTTTTTAAATTGCGATTTTCCCCAGATACATGCTCAGGAGTGGGATTGCAGAATCATATGCAGTTCTATTTTTAGTTTTTCAAGAAACCTCCATACTGTTCTGCACAGTGGTTGTACAATTTTACATCCCTGCCAACAGTGAGGGAGGGTTCCTTCCCCCCACCCCCACATCCTCTCTAGCATTTATTATTTGTAGACTTTTGACTATGGCCATTCTGATCAATGTGAGGTCATACCTCATTGTGGTTTTGAGTCAGAGTTCTCTAATAATTAGCGATGTTGAACATCTTTTCATGTGCCTTTTGGCCATTTGTATGTCTTCCTTGGACAGTTATATGTAAAGGAATGAAATTAGAACATTGTCTCACTCCATACACAAAAATAAACTCAAAATGTATTAGCGACCTAAATGTAAGACCAAATGATCTGTAGTATGGTGCCTAGCACTAATTTTGGAATACTGTTCTTGATTCAAGTGTTTCTTTGGCGCCTTCCTGTCCCTCCTCTTCTCTTAGTCCCGTTACATGTACATTCCATCTTTTATAGTTGTCTCAGAATGCTTAGATATTCTGTTCTTTTTTATTCTTGTTTCTCTTTGTATTTCAGTTTTGAAAGTTTCTATTAACATTTCTTGGAGAAGGCAATGGCACCCCACTCCAGTACTCTTGCCTGGAAAATCCCATGGACGGAGGAGCCTGGTAGGCTGCAGTCCATGGGGTCGATAAGAGTCGGACACGACTGAGCAACTTCACTTTCACTTTTCACTTTCATGCATTGGAGAAGGAAATGGCAACCCACTCCAGTGTTCTTGCCTGGAGAATCCCAGGGACGGGGGAGCCTGGTGGGCTGCCATCTATGGGGTTACACAGAGTCAGACACGACTGAAGTGACTTAGCATATTAACATTTCTTCAAGCTCACCAATTATTTCCTTGACTGTGTTCTGACTATTGGTTAATCTGTCAAAGACAAAGGCATTCTGTGGTGGTGTTTTTGACTGCTAGCATTTCCTTTGAAGCTTTCTTAGAGATTCCATTTATCTACTTGTATTACTCACCTATTCTTGCTCTATTAGTTCACTTTTTCTACTAAAGCCTTTAGTATAATAGTCATAGCTGCTTCAAATTCCTGGTCTCATAATTCCAACATCTGTCTCTCTCTCTGTCATATCTGAGGCTTGCTTTGTATCTTGAAAATATACATTTTTATCCCTTTAGTATGTCCTATAATTTTTTTGTTGAAAGTCAGACATTATGCACTGAGTAAAGGAAATTGAGGTAAATAGGTCTTTAGTGGAGGTGTTACGTGTATCTCATTAGTTCACCCGGTTTGAACATACTTACTAGTTTTAGTGCCTTTTTTTTTAAGGTCTATATAATATAGATGATCTCGTCATCTGTTTTCAACTTGTATGCCTTTTATCTCTTTTTTTCTTACCTTCTTGCATTGACTAAGATTGCCAGAACAATGTTGTATAGAGATGGTGAGAATAGACATTTAATTATTACTAATTTGGAGGAGATAGTATTTACATTTCCCCTTCTGATTATGATATTAGGTATAGGTTTTTTATGCTTGCCATCTCTCGGGTTAAAATTATCTGCTGTTTATTTCCTGAGCACTTTTGTTATGAACAGATGTTGGATTTTGTCAGATATGTTTTTCTGCATTCATAGAGATAATTGTGTAATGTTTCTACTTTAGTTTATTAATATGGTGAATCACATAGATTTTCAGATATTACATCTATATTACATGCCTAGAATAAACTTCTAAACAATCATGGTATATTGTCTTTTTTATATATTGCTAGATTTTTGTTAGTATTTTTATTTTAGGATTTTGCATTGATATTCATAGGGAGCATTGGGCTATACTTTTCTTTTCATGTACTATCTGGTTTTAGAATCAGGATAATAATGCTAGACACCAAAAATAAATGGTGATCCCTTTTTTATTTTATGGAAAAGTTTGCATGCTGCTGCTAAGTCTGCTAAGTCGCTTCAGTCATGTCCGACCCTGTGTGACCCCATAGACGGCAGCCCACGAGGCTCCCCGGTCCCTGGGATTCTCCAGGCAAGAACACTGGAGTGGGTTGCCATTTCCTTCTCCAACGCATGAAAGTGAAAAGTGAAAGTGAAGTCGTTTAGTCGTGTCCGACTCTTTGCGACCCTGTGGACTACAGCCTACCAGGCCCTCCGTCCGTGGGATTTTCCAGGCAAGAGTACTGGAGTGGGGTGCCATTGCCTTCTCCGGAGCTACTATATTTCCTCTTTCAGTGTTGATAGAATGTCCTGTGAAGTCATCTGGGCCTAGACTAAAGAAATTCAGTTTATTCAGTGTATGTTCAGCATTTCTAATTATCTGTTTCTTTTCAAAAAGATTTTATAGTGTTCATATGTGTTTCAAGGAATTTTAATACTTTATCTAATTATTGAATTCATTGACACTTGAGTTGATGGATTATTTGCTTTATTTTTCTATTCCTTTTACCTTGCTTTATAAATTAGCTCTTCCTTTTAGCCAGTTACATTGAAGACTTAATACATTTGAATCCTTTCTTCTTTTATAATATGATCTTGTAGTGTTGTATTTTACTACCTCTAAGCGTTGCTGTAGCTGCATCACGTAAGTTTTTTTTTGGTCATATTATGATTTAATTTTTATTTCAAGATGCTTTTTAATTTTCCTTATGATATCTTCTTTTATTCTATAGATTATTGAAGTATGTTGTTTGATTTACAATATTTGGAGATTTGTTAACTATTTTTATGTTTAGGTTTCGAGTCTAATTCTCTTGTTAAGGAGCATACTTTTATTATTTTAAATACTTTAAATTTTGAGGTTTATTTTATGAAAAAATATGATTTATGTTGAGTGTTTCATATACATTGAAAATAATGTTTCTTTGTTATATACAGTGTTCTATAAATGTCAGTTAGATCAAGTGGGCTAACAGTTGTAAGTTACATCCTTACTGATTGACTGCTTGTGTTTATCAGTTGACGAGGGAGGATGAGTAAATCCTGACTGTAATTGGTGCTGACTCGTCCTCTCTAGTTCTGTCACTTGTGCTTTGAACTTGCAGCTCTGTTCTCAGGTGCACCCAGTTTTAAGGCTGTTACAACTTCTTTAAGTGAATTTCATCACCTCATCTAAGTTAGCCAGCTTTTTGCATAAAGATTAGAGTGGCTCTACATGAAATAGAAAATAGAATATAGAGAAAGTCAATAAAACAAAAAATAGTTGATTGTTTGAAAAGATCATAATTGACAAATTTTTAACTAGATTGGCTAAGAAAATGAGAAAAAAATATTAAAATCACAGGTGGAAAAACATTAATATTTTACAAAAATAAAAAGGATTGTTAAGAGGATAATATGAACAGCTATATACTAATATAAAATGGATAAACCTGTATGCGGTGGAAAAATTCCTAGAAACACACAAACTGCCAAAATGACTCAAGTAGAAGTGTGTTAGTCACTCAGTCACGTTCAACTCTGCGACTCCATGGACCACTAGGCTCTTCTGCTCTGTCCATCGAATTCTCCAGGCCAGAGTACTGGAGTGGGTTGCCATGACGTTCTCCAGGGGATCTTCCCAACCCAGGGATCGACCCTGGGTCTCCTGCATTGCAGGCATATTCTTTACCAGCTGAGCTACATGGGAAGCCCCCCAAGTAGCAGTAGAAAATTTGAATAGACCTAAACACTAATAAGGACCGATAGGGACAAAGTAAACCGAAAACTCCAATAAAGAAAAGCCCACGCAGGGTCAGATGGCGTCACTCGGGAATTATTCAGACGTTGAAAGGAGAAATGATGCCACCCCTTCTCAGATTCTTCAAAGAAATGGAAGAGTATGCTTGCTGACTCTGTTAGGACAGCATTACCCTGATTCC
Source organism: Bos taurus (assembly GCF_002263795.3). Lineage (NCBI taxonomy): Eukaryota > Metazoa > Chordata > Mammalia > Artiodactyla > Bovidae > Bos > Bos taurus. The sequence goes on from NC_037343.1 coordinate 33,614,250, forward strand.
AAAGTTATGCAGACACACAGCAACAAAACTACACAGCAGGATCCCCAGTTAATCCCCACGAAAGGACTAGCAAAACAGTCAGTGGCAGATTAAAGGGATTATACATCCTGATGAAGTGAGTTTTATTCCAGGAATGCAAAAATTCAACATACTAAAATCAATCAATGTAATACCCTACTTTAATAGAATAAAGAAAAAAAACTGTGATCTCAGTTGGTGCAGAAAAAACTTTTGACAAAGTTCAACACTCTTTTCATGGTAAAAGAACCAAAACAAACAAACAAAATTATACTTAGAAAACTAGAAATAGAAAGAAACTTCCTTATCATAATATAAACCATTTGTGAACCCACAGGTCACACACTCAAATGATGAAACTCGGAAAGCTTTTCCCCAAAGATAAGGAAGAAGACAAGAATGCCTACTTTCAGCATATCAACATATCAACAAAAAGATGCTCTTCTTTTCAACATAATACTAGAAATTTTTGTCAGAGTATTTAGAAAGAACAGGCAATAAAATGCAATCAGATGGAAAAGGAAGTAGTAAAACTACTTCTGTTAACAGATGACATGATCTTATATGTAGGAAACACTAAGGAATACACCAAAAAACCTCTTAAAGCTAATAAAATTACACACAAAATATATTTCTATACATTAGATAAAAACAACATGAAAAGCAATTTAAGAAAATTCCATGTTAAATAACGTCATAAAGAAGAAAATATTTAGGGATAAATTTAGTTATTATATAATAATGTATATTATTCTATGTAACTACATATGAATTATTATGTGTAATAATTTATTAGACCAGATGGAGTGGATTGATTTATATACATAATATATAATTTTATAGAGTTATGTACATAAACATACATGCATATATAAATGAATAAGTCCATCTGGTTTAATGCATCATTTTAAGCCTTACTGATTTTCTGTCTGGATGATCTGTCCGTTGATGTAAGTGGTGTGTTAAAGTCTACCTCTATTACTGTGTTCCTGGCAATTTCTACTCTATTTGCCTTGTATATTGGGCTTCCCTGATAGCTCAGTTGGTAAAGAATCTGCCTGCAGTGCAGGAGATCCCAGTTGGATTCCTGGGTCAGGAAGATCTGCTGGAGAAGAGATAGGCTACCCACTCCAGTATTCTTGGGCTTCCCTTGTGGCTCAGCTGGTAAAGAATCTGCCTGCAATGCTGAAGACTTAGGTTCAATCCCTGGATTGGAAGACCCCTAGAGAAGGGAAAGGCTGCCCACTCCAGTATTCTGGCCTGGAGAATTCCATGGACTGTATAGTCCATGGGGTCACAAAGAGTCGGACACGACTGAGCAGCTTTCACTATATATGTGTTCACTATATACTGAAGGCCTCCTATGTTGGGTGCACACATATATATTTACAATTACTATGTATCTTCTTGGGTTGATTCCTTGATCATTGTGTAATGTCCTTTGTCTCTGGCATTGGTCTTTCAAGTCTGTTTTGTCTAGCTATTTGTACTCCGGCTTTCTGTTGATTTTCATGTTCATGCAGTACCTTTTTGTCTAGCTATTTGTACTCCGGCTTTCTGTTGATTTTCTTGTTCATGCAGTACCTTTTTGTCTAGCTATTTGTACTCCGGCTTTCTGTTGATTTTCTTGTTCATGCAGTACCTTTTTGTCTAGCTATTTGTACTCCGGCTTTCTGTTGATTTTCATGTTCATGCAGTACCTTTTCCAGCCCCCTCATTTTCTGTCTGTGTCGTTACATCTGAGGTGAGTCTGTAGGCTGCATATCTTTATGGGTCTTGTTTTTGTATCTGTTCAGCCACTCTCTGTCTTCTGAATTGAGCATTTAGTCTATTTACATTTAAGGTAATTATCAATAAGTATATTCTTTTTGCTATTTTTTAAAATTGTTTTGGGGGTGTTTGTGTAGGTCTTTTTTTTTCCCCCTTCTTGTTTTGTTCTCCTGGTTTGATGACTATAGTGTTATGTCTGGATTTATTTTTTGTATGTGTATCTCTTACAGATTATTGGTGGTTATCAGGAGATTACTACCATACATACACATATATAATTGTTTTAAGTTGCTGATCTCTGACTTTCAAATGTACTTTAATAATCCTGCATTTGTATTCTCCCCCCTAGTGATTACTGTTTTTGATACCATATTTTAAAGTCTAAATGTTGTATATATCTATTAACTGCTTATGGTGGATATAGATGGCTTTACCACTTTTGTCTTTTAATCTTTCCACTAGCTTTGTACATGGACATTATCCTTTCTTTACTCTGTTGGCCAAAAAGTTCATTTTTGGTTTTTCAATGCAGATGTTTTATAGTTCAATTAAAATGCATTAATAAGTGATCCTCCAAACATACTTGTTTGTCCTTCTTAAGGAATACATGCAGGTCTTGTTTTATTGCACTTCACTTTATTTTTTCACAGATAATGCGCGTTTTTGCAAATTGAAGGTTTGTGGCAACCCTGTGCCTATCAAGTCTATCAGTGCAACTTTGCCAAAAACATGTACTCACCTCATGTATCTGTCACATTTTGATAATTCTTAAAACATTTCAAACTCTTTCATTATTGTATTTATTATGGTGATCTGTGCTCAGTGATCTTTAACATTACTACTTTAATTGTCTGGAGGCTCCGTGAGCCACACTTAATGGTGCGCAGTAGATGTTGTGTGTCCTGACTGCTTCACAGACTGGGCGCTCCACCGTTTTTCTCCCTCTTCTCGGGTCTCCTTCTTCCCTGAGACACAACATTATTGAAAGAAGGCTGATTGATAACCCTACAGTGGCCTACCAGTGTTCAAGGGAAAGGAAGAATTGCATGCCTCCCAGTTTAAATCAAAAGCTAGAAATGATTAAGCTTAGTGAAGAAGGCATGTTGCAAGCCAAGATAAGCCCAAAACGAGGCTTCTTCTCCAGTTAGCCAAGTTGTGAATGCAAAGGAAAAGTTCTTGAAGGAAATTAGAACTGCTACTCCAGTGAACATACAAATGATAAGAATGCAAAATAGCAGTATTGCTAATGCTTGTCTGGATAGAAGATCAAAGCAGCCACAGCGTTCCCATAGGCCACAGCCTAATCTGGCGCCATGCCCTGACACTTGCATTCTTTGAAGGCCAAGAGAGGTAAGGAAGGTTCTGAAGAAAATCTTGAAACTGGATGTTGCTTCACAAGGTTTAAGGAAAGAAACTGTCCCCATACATAACATAAAAGTTCAAAGTGAAAGAGTAAGTGCTATGTAAGAAGCTGCAGCAAATTATCCAGCTAAGATCATTAATAAAGGTGGCTATAGTAAACAACAGATTTTCAATGAAGTTAAAACAGCCTTCTTTTGGAAGGAAGATGCCATCAAGGACTTCCATAGCTAGAGAGGAGAAGTCAGTGCCTGGCTTCAAGGCTTCAAAGGACAGACTGACTCTTGAGTTAGGGGCTAATGCAGCTGGTGGGGCTTCCCAGGTGGCTTGGTGGTAAAAACAATCTGCCTGCCAGTGCAGGAGACACAGGAGTCGTGGGTTTGATCCTTGGGCCAGGAAGATCCCCTGGAAGAGGAAATTGGTAACCCACTCCAGTATGCTTGCCTGGAGAATGCCATGGACAGAGGCTCTATGGGCTGTAGTCCATGGGATCACAAAGAGGCAGACAGTTGAGCGACTGAGCGTGCACGCACAGTGCAACTGGTGACTTTAAATCAAAGCCAGTATTCATTTTATCATTCCAACATCCTAAGGCTCTTAAGAATTATACTAAGTCTACTCTGCCTGTGCTTTAAAAATGGAGCAACAAAGCCTGGGTGACAGCACATCTGTTTACAACACAGTTTACTGAATATTCTAAGCCCACTGTTGAGACCTACTGCTCAGATAAAACGATTCCTTTCAAAATATTACTACTGCTCATTACCATGCACCTAGCCATCTAGTGGGAATGTACAGTAAGGTTAATCTTTTCCTGCCTGCTAAGACACATCCATTCCAGTCTGTTTTAGTTCACAGATTCCTAAAATGTCGATGTTCACTCTTGCCATCTCCTGTTTGACCACTTCCAGTTTGCCTTGATTCATGGACCTAACATTCCAGGTTCCTATGCAATATTGCTCTTTACAGCATTGGACTTCACTTCCATCACCAGTTACATACACAACTGGGTATTGTTTTTGCTTTGGCTCCATCTCGTCATTCTTTCTGGAGTTATTTCTCCACTGATCTCCAGTAGCATATTGGGCACGTACTGACCTGGGGAATTAATCTTTCAGTGTCCTATCTTTTTTGCCTTTAAATGCTGGACTGGATGAAGCATAAGCTGGAATCAAGATTGCTGGGAGAAATATCAATAACCTCATATACACAGATGACACAACACTTATGGCAGAAAGTGAAGAAGAACTAAAGAACCTCTCGATGAAAGTGAAAGAGGAGAGTGAAAAAGTTGGCTTAAAACTCAACATTTAGAAAACTAAAATCATGGCATCTGGTCCCATCACTTCATGGCAAATAGATGGGGAAACAATGGAAACAGTGACAGACTTTATTTTGGGGCTCCAAAATCACTGCAGATGGTGACTGCAGCCATGAAATTAAAAGATGCTTGCTCCTTGGAAGAAAAGTTATGACCAAACTAGACAGCATATTAAAAAGCAGAGACATAATTTTACCAACAAAGGTCCATCTAGTCAAAGCTGTGGTTTTTCTGGTAGTCATGTATAGATCTGAGAGTTGGACTATAAAGAAAGCTGAGTGCCAAAGAATTGATGCTTTTGAACTGTGGTGTTGGAAAAGATTCTTGAGAGTCCCTTGGACTGCGAGGAGATATAACCAGTCTATCCTAAAGGAAATCAGTCCTGAATATTCATTGGAAGGACTGATGCTGAGGCTGAAACTCCCAATACTTTGGCCACCTGATGCAAAGAACTGACTCATTTGAAAAGACCCTGATGCTGGGAAAGATTGAAGACGAGAGAAGGGGACAACAGAGGATGAGATGGTTGGATGGTATCACCGGCTCAATGGACATGAGTTTGAATAAACTCCAGGAGTTGGTGATGGACAAGGAGGCCTGGCATGTTGGCAGTCCATGCGGTTGTGAAGAGTTGGATACGACTGAGCGATTGAACTGAAGACATATCCATTGAAGCCCTTGAATTATGGAATCATTTCAATTTTCAAGTTTTATTAGTTGATTCATTTTTTTTAAGGCTGCAGCTGCTGTACAGATTTCTCTGTTGGACCTGGGCAAAGTAAGTTGAAAGCCTTCTGGAAAAGAATCACCATTCTAGATGCTATTAACAACATACCGTGAAGAAGTTAAAAGTTCATCATTAATAGGAGTTTGGAAGAAGTTAATTTCAGCCTTCATGGATGACTTGGAGAAGTTCAGGACTTCCATGGAAGAAGTAACTGCAGATGTGGTAAAAATAGAGAGAGACCTAGAATTAGAACTGGAACCTGAAGATAGTCCTGAATTGCTGTAACCTCATTTTAAAACTTGAACATGTGAGGAGTTACTTTGTGGATGAACAAAGAAAGTCATTTTTGAGATGGAGTTTACTCCATCTCAGGAAGATGCTATGAAGATTGTTGAAATGAAAACATAGTGTTTAGAATATTACATAAACGTGATTGATAAAGCAGCAGTAAGATTGGAGAGGATTGTTTCCAATTTTGAAAGATGGTCTCCTGTGGGTAAGATGCTGTCGAACAGCATTGCGTGCTACAGAGAAATCAGGTGTGAAAAGAAGAGTCAGTTGATGCAACAAACTTCGTAGTTGTTTTAAGAAATTGCCACAGCCACCCCACCCTTCAGCAGCCACCACACTGATCAGTCAGCAGCAGACGTAAGCCCGCATGGACACAAAAGCCTCTACCAGCAAAAAGATTAGAACTCGCTGAAGGTTCAGATGATACTTAATATTTTTTTAGCAATGTTATTTAGACATAATGTTATTGCACACATTATAGGCTACAGTACAGTGAAAACATAACTTTTATACGCCCTGAAAAACCAAAAAGTTCTCGTGGCTCTCCTTACTGCTCTTCTAGCTTTATTGCGGTGGTCTGTTCCAGAGTCAGTAATATCTCCAAAGTATGCCTGTGGAGTCACTCAGATCATTTAAAGTCCTGTTTAACTAAAAGCTTCCCAGGTTAGGTGGTACTGCTTCTTCTTATTTCTTTTAATTTTACCATTCTGCTGTTCAACTGCTAGTGTACATCCACAAGGGGAAGCTTGAATATATAACTTAGGAAAGACAAGCATGTGTTCACCTGTGACCTATCTCATCGATGCTGCCCTCTCTGCCTCTCTTCCGCAAATTAAAGACTTCATCTTTCATGCTCAGCTTTTAAATGCGCTACTTATCTTTCTTCATTTCTCACCAAAACCTTGTCCCCCTCAACCTAGGAGTTCTCTTACCACTTTTCTAGGGAGTTGATCTGGTGTGATAATGAGAGAGGATTGTTGTCATTACAGGAACTTGAGCAAAGGAGCTAGGTTCTTGGTCATCCTCATAGAAATATAAATGAATTTTTCTATGAACATATTATGGTTAATGGTTGGTAGCCTTATTAACATTGCTTTCCTGTATTTTAGGTTGAATAGACTCTAATATTACTGCCTGGGAGCCACATTGTATAGGATTTTTAAATTTTCTTTTCTGTCTGTTGAAATAAGTCTTAGGTTTTCTTCAATGTATGTATAAGCTGGTTTATAAGTTGAAAATTACCTATATATATAAAATTTCTCCCCAATTTACATACTCATTTAACTTCTGCCCATGTTCTTGAACATTTCTAATCAGAAATAGTAATGAGTGGCTGCCACACTGCTGCCGCCGCCAGACAATACTATGAAATCTCCTGGAGGAGGGATAAAGAATAAATTGTTTCAGCAGGTTCTTAGTGAACCCTGAATTTATAATGCATGCAGTTTGCCCATCATCACTATCACAGAAGCATTCAGTAAGGCCCTTTGCATTTCACTAATGAGAACACTTTTACCTTTATAAGCAGCCCTTCTCCAAGTGTTCCTGAAATCTTCAAATATGCCTTGTACCTATGGATGCTTGTAAATAGTGTCACCTATCCACAGACCTACAGTCAAAAGCCCTTCTAAGTTCCAGATGTATTAATTAAATATTGAATGTGCGTTATAGCTAAAATATAATATGACTCACAAAGAGTCATAGCTAAAATAGTCATTTTCTTGGGGTCAATTTATGATATAACAATTGTATATTAGTGTGATATGTACGGACTCTTGAGAGTCCCTTGGACTGCAAGGAGATCCAACCAGTCCATTCTGAAGGAGATCAGCCCTGGGATTTCTTTGGAAGGAATGATGCTGAAGCTGAAACTCCAGTACTTTGGCCACCTCATGCAAAGAGTTGACTCATTGGAAAAGACTCTGATGCTGGGAGGGATTGGGGGTAGGAGGAGAAGGGGACGACAGAGGATGAGATGGCTGGATGACGTCACTGACTCGATGGACGTGAGTCTGAGTAAACTCCAGGAGTTGGTGATGGACAGGGAGGCCTGGCGTGCTGCGATTCATGGGGTCACAAAGAGTTGGACACGACTGAGCGACTGAACTGAACTGACTGATATCTTGGATCCCTTGGTGCATTTTTTTATGAAATCAAAGTGAACATTATGGACATGAATTACTATTATATAGTAATTTTGCAAAAATAAAAAATAGTTCTTGAGTTTCTGTTCATCTGTAAGGATAATTGGCATGGAGAAGCTTGGCAGATAATATAAATCTTGTTTGTCATAGATCTGTTAGTTTTGTCTGAAATAAATCCTCTTTCCATATTCCCATTTTTCCAATACCTGTGTATATTGGAATACACAGACGTGCACACACACACACTCACAAACCATAAAATCAGTTTCTCAGAAGAATTGGAGATTAAATAAATCAGGATCTTTGCCTAATTTTAGTTACTCTCTTGAGTTATTTTAAAGAGGTGAAGCTATAGCACCAGATTAGTGCCTATGACAAATCTAAGCATTTAATAGTTGACAGTTTTTACTATCAGGGCCTGTGTTCCCAGTACTTTTGATCCATGTATGTCGTTACAGAATGGTGTGTGAGATAACCACATTTATTTAATTAAAATGGCAATTAAAGTTCCATAATCTATGTCACCATTAAGTCAGCAAAAATAAGACTAGGAGCTGATTGTGGCTCAAGATCATGAATTCCTTATTGGAAAATTTAGATTTAAATTGAAGAAAGTAGGGAAAACTACTAGGCCATTATAGTTCAAGGGATTGGATCTGATAGACAGTGTGCCTGAAGAACTATGGACGGAGGTTTGTAACATTATACAGGAAGTGGTGACCGAACCCATCCCCAAGAAAAAGAAATGCAACAAGGCAAAATGATTGTCTGAGGAGGCTTTATACGCTGGATTTAGAAAAGGCAGGGGAACCAGAGATGAAATTGCCAACATCTGTTGGATCATAGAAGAAATAAGTGAATTCCAGAAAAACATCTATTTCTGCTTCATTGACTGCCTTAAAGCCTTTGACTGTGTGGGTCACAACAAACTGTGGAAAAGTCTTCAAGAGCTGGAAACACAAGACCATCTTACCTGCCTCCTGAGAAACCTGTATGCAGATCAAGAAGCAACAGTTAGAACCGGACATGGAACAACAGACTGGTTCCAAATTGGGAAAGGAGTACATCAAGGCTGTATATTGTCACCCTGCTTATTTAACTTATATGCAGAGTATATCATGTGAAATGCCGGGCTGGATGAATCACAAGCTGGAATCAAGATTGCTGGGAAAAATATCAGTAACTTCAGATACACAGTTGATATCACTCTAATGGCAGAAAGCAAAGAGGAGCTAAAGAGTCTCTTCATGAAGGTGAAAAAGGAGAGTGAAAAAGCTGGCTTGAAACTCAACATTCATAAAACGAAGATCATGGCATCCAGTCCCATCACTTCATGGCAAATAGATGGGGGGAAAATGGAAACAGTGACATATTTTATTTTCTTAGGCTCCCAAAATCACTGCAGATGGTGACTGCAGCCATGAAATTAAAAGATGCTTGCTCCTTGAAAGAAAAACAGTGACCAACCTAAACAGCATATTAAAAAGCAGAGCCATTACTTTGCGAACAAAGATCTGTCTAGTCAAAGCTATGGTTTTTCCAGTAGTCATGTATGGATGTGAGAGTTGGGAGTATAAAGAATGCTGAGGGTCAGAGAATTGATGCTTTTGAACTGTGGTGCTGGAGACGACTCTTGAGAGTCGCTTGGACTGCAAGGAGATCAAACCAGTCACTCCTAAAGAAAATCAATCCTGAATATTCATTGGAAGCACTGATGATAAAGCTGAAGCTCCAGTACTTTACATTAAGCTACTTAATGTGAAGAACTGACTCATTAAAAGACCCTGATTCTAGGAAAGATTGAGGGCAGGAGAAGAAGGGGGTGACAGAGAAGGAGATGGTTGGATGGCATCACCAACTCAATGGACATTAGTCTGAGCAGACTCCGGAATACAGTGAAGGACAGGGAAACCTGGCGCGCTGCAGTCCATGGGGTCGCAAAGAGTAGGACAGGACTGAGAGACTGAACAACAACGAAAATTACCCAGCAGTAAAGTGGATGAGCTGTCAGTACATGCAGTGACGTGGATGAGTGTCAAAATAATCATGCTAAGTGAAGACAACCAGATGAAGAATACATACTATTCGATTCCAAATACATAGAAGTCGAGAAAACATAAGCAAATCATTCATGACAGAAAGCAAATCAGCTGTTGCCTGCAGGTGAATAGAAGAGAGGAGGGGATTACACAGGGTTATGAGAAAACATCTACAAGTGACGGGTGAGTTCATCATCTTCATTGCATGGGAGTATACATACGTCAAAACATGAAATTGTATACTTTTTTGTATAGTTTTATATTAAGATATATTTACAATTTGTGTCAACCATGCCTCAATAAATCTTTTTTATAAGGACTTGCTCTCATGGAACTTACATTTTATTGGGGAGGAGACACAATTATGACAGTAAACCTGTATTTTTTCCGCGTGTATATATAGGTAGATGTGCATTGGATGTTGAAAAGTTTCTGAAGAGAGAGCAGTGTGAGGGTAGAAGGTGGTGGGCGGGGCGGGCGGGCGTCTGAGAGAGGTGGTCAGGTAATGCGGAATCATGATATCTGAACAGAGCCCAGTTTGAGCTCCCTGTTGTAGTGTGAGAACTGCATAAAATTCGTTTCAGGTTTTTTTTTTTTTAAGTTTCAGGTGGCCATTCTCTCTCTCATCTAAAAAGATAACATCTTTCCCTTAACTTGAAGGCAGATTTAAGTTTCTGCCTTCAGAAGGAAACAGATGGGAAGGGTGGGCAGAGATAAGCAAAACCTAGTCTGCATTCTCAGTAGAAGCCATTTCTGCTCTAAGAATTTCTTGTGCTTAATTTCTTATTAGAAGGGTGATACCTCTTTTTGGAACATTTGTAGAATGGTGAATCAGAAGGAAAGTTACAACCAAAATCCCTGTCTTCTAGTTGCCTGCAAGAGAGGCAGTTATCCCTCTGTTTTCTTGAAGGAAAAACCCAAGTTCTGCAGTCACTGTCACCACTGGTGTTCTTGTATGTCTGTGATGCCATTGAGGGATTTGCAAACTCATGCTCTTGTGGAACTTTTATTTTATTGAGGAGGAGGTGTAATGGTGATGTACATGTGTATGTGTCAGATGTTGAAAAGTCTTGAAGGAGGATAAAGCAGTGTGAGATTGCACTTTTGAATGAACAGAAGAGGGAAGATTTCCATCACTGGTGTGATCTGCTTGCTTGTGTCCAGTCATCCTAACAGAGCAGCTGGAAATATGTTGTTATCTTAGCAACAGCTGATCAGTGCAACCTGAATTTGATTCAGTCCCCCCAAGGAAGAGTGCATGCTAGTGATAGAGACTTGAGAAAGAATGTTCAAAAGAAAAGAAATTTCAAATGCTTTATAACATGTGCTATAAACTGAAATGCAGTCCTTTATTTTGAAAACATGCTTATAACTTTGCTTACCCCTTGGTTTTTTAAAGCATAGTCCATCTAGAGAATAATTTAAAGATCTTTGTCTTACTATTTAACATAAATTTGGTGACAGGAAGTGTGGAAAGTGCATTGAGTGATGCCAGTTGGGTATTTGTTTCTATAAAATTTTTATAAAAACATACTAATTTCTGTCATTCTGTTTTTCATTTTTCTGTCTTCATGGTATTCATCAGAGCATCAGAATGAATACCACCATTCATCAGAGTAGCTCTGGGGCTGGGCTCCCTATGTTAAAAGAAACCTGTAGACTCTCACCTGTGAGGATGGGAGCCCTGAGGAGCAGAAGCCCCCTCCTGGCTCCAGTCCCACTGGCCAGTGGAGGCTACCGATGCAGAGATCCACATGGCTCAGGATTCTGTAACCTTCAGCAGCCCAGGACTTTTCCCCCACTGCGTGCCTGTTGCAGGTTGGAGACAAATGAGTCAGTTCTCTCAATCCTTAGAGTAGTTCCTCCTAATCTTTTGGGTCATGGTTCCCTTTGAGGAGCTGATCAAATCTATGAACAGAACGTCTGCACATCACTTAAGGGGCTGCCACAAGCCCCTTTGCCAGGTACAGAGGCAGCGCTCTATTTGTGACGTAGGTAATAACTGTGTTATTAAGTTGCATTTTTAATAATGACCTGTTCAGCCAGGCACCTGGAAGAGCTAGGGAAAGCCAGCAAGTGCTTTTCCTGTAGCAGAAGACCCTATGTTCTGTGACAGCAGTCCAAATCCATTGGTTTTGTATGTACTTTCCTAGGAAGAAATATTGGGACAGACTTTTCAATATCCTCTTCCCATTCTTTTCTTTGATTTTCATTTGTTCTATTTCACATAACCCCTCAAATGTTACATAGAACAACCAAGTCCTACTGTTCTCTGTTTAGACTTAACTTTGAAGCCAAATACCTCCGACCATGAAGCCAAAGACACACCTGCCTTGTACAGTCACCGAGAAGTCTAACCTCATACACGATTCATTCAATACTCACTCTCTAATTTTATCCTAGAAATGTATTTTCCTAAATTAAAGTCTGTTAATAGTACCCTTTTGCTTCTTACAGCTTGTACCTCCTTTTAAGCCTCAAGTAACATCTGAGACAGACACCAGATATTTTGATGAAGAATTTACAGCTCAGACTATTACAATAACACCACCTGAAAAATGTAAGTAAATCTAGAAGGCAGTTGGTAATGTTCCAATATAATTGAAGAAAACAGCCATTTTTTAAAACTGATTATTTTCTAGTTCAAATTCCATAGTGATATAATTCTATTCCTTTTAAGAACATGGGGTTCTAAGTGGAAATACTTAAAGACAGGTAGCTAAGAGAAAAGTTTTTTTGAGTAAAAAAATTATATGTGGAAAAATTGTAGACTTGAGAATTGTAGACTAAATTTTAGACTAACTGGCTCTTTTCTGCGTGCATGGGTGCTGAGTTGCTAAGCTGTGTCCCACTCTTTGCAACCCTAAGGACTGGCCCACCAGGCTCCTCTCTCCATGGGATTTCCTAGGCAAGAATACTGGAGTAGGCTGCCGTTTCCTTCTCTAGGAGATCTTCCAGACCCAGGGATCGAACTTGCATCTGCTGCGTTGGCAGGTGGATTCTTTACCACTGAGCAACCAGGGAAGCTAATTCTTCCCTACCATTCTCCAATAAATTATTTTGACCTCAACTAAAAGGATTCTGAAATGAAGACCTCCCTTGTTACCCACTGTTCATTCAGACACTACCTTCAGAATTTTGGTAATTCTGGTCTCGTGCTTACTTAGCAGTTTTTTAAAATTCACTTTAAACTGAACCACCCTTTTTTGCTTAGCTTTGTCTTAAGCATTAATATCTGTGAAGAAATAATTTAGTTTGCTAATAGTTTTTGATAGTTAAATTACAAATTTATTAAAATTATATGTTCATGTACCACTTAAAATCGTACCACATGTACTAGTGTGTACCCCACATTTTAATGAATACCTTTCCCTTAATGGGAAGAAAAGTTTATAAAATATAATTTATAAGCTTTCTTACATGTTGACAAAGGCCTGCATCTGTCATCATTAGTTTAGGACTGAGGCCAAAATTGAGTTTCAGGGACAAATTTGGATAGCTAGAAGATTTCTTCAAATCACACATCTTGCGGCTCACACAGTAACGTCGTATTAGTTTTTCCTCCTTTTTTTCCCTTTATATCCTTCTCTACATTTCCTCTCCTCTCTTTTCCTTTTTAAAAAGCAGACCAGTTGATAGTGCTGATTTACACTGAGCATCCACGAGAGGGAAGATTGAAGTACTGTTGCATCGGTGGATGTGGTCAATGCTTACAGCTTTGAAAGGCAAGATAGGAGTCGTCTAGGCTGCGTTTTTAATCTGAGACCTATGGCTGACAAAAAAGAGGGATCATAAATACTGTGAAATGAAAAATATGTGTGCATATATACTTTTCTTTCTTTAGATTTCCAAGAATTTAAGATCCTCTTAACTTTCATTTTATAAGGGAAAAAATTAAAACCCAGAGAGAAGAGGAGCTTTCCCAAGTCCCGCAGGTAGTATTAGCTGTAGTCAGGAGCAGGAGTCACAGCTTGGCCAGTGGTAACGTTGGTGACCTTGTGAACTGGCAGCATACTGCGGCCCTGCTCGTCGTGTGTCACCAGTGGTGGGTGCAGGGCTTCATTGCTAGAATCAGAATCTCTGAGAGCTGAAGATGTTAGAAGGCCTGTGGAGTTGTGGGCAGTCAGCTAAGGACCATCTGAATAGGAGCAGTGGGCACAGCCATGGCGTGGTTTTCCCTGGCCCAGAGTAGGCTGTTGGTGATACAGTTTAATTGTCTGAAATTCTGGGCAACACCATTGAGTTGTTGGACTAGCCTAGAAGTACTTCCACCAGAGACCGTTTTGGGGGCCTCCTCATTTGTATATAACCTTAATTGTAATCAGACCACGTCATTCTCCTGCTTTGAACCCTCCAGGGGCCTCCCAGCTGCACTGTGAACCTAGCCGCTGACCCTGGCTGCACAGCTGTCAGATCTGGTCCTGTCCCCCTCTCTGACCTCATCCTGTCTGTCTTCTTTGCAGTCCCTGGGTTCCAGCCCCGCTGTAAACACACAGTGTGCCTCAGGACTGTGTTTGCCATTCTCTGCCTGGAATTCTCTTTTCCCAGACATACACATGAATAATTCTTACTTGTCCTTCAGATCTCTAAGTGTCACTGTATCAGAGCACTTTCTTTAGCCTCCTTACCTTAAAAACAATGCAGCCCCTCAGACCCCATCACCCCACCCCCTAATTCTGTACATTGACACCTTTACTTGCTGGAATCCTTCTGGTTAATTTGTTAGTTTGTTTTACTGTCTGTTTCTCCAGCTTGAACATGGTAGCTCTGAGAAGAAGGATTTGGTTTGTCTTATTTGCTGCTAGCCCCAGCTCTGAGTTAGGTACCTGGCTCAGCATAGGTATTCAATGAATATGTGTTAAGTGAGTAAAGAAACAGTCTCTAGTGAGGCCTGGGCTAGGAGGAGGCCCGGCTCGCTCCAAACAGTGCTGCTGCCCATCCCAGCCCAGAATTTGTGTTTGGCTGACGTCCTTATGCGATTTCACACGGAGCGTGGTGAGGTTAAATAGAGCTTTTGGTATTCGTGGACTCTAACTCTTCAGTTCAGTTCAGTCGCTCAGTCGTGTCTTAGGACAAGCTAAATGTGCTATTTTGAGAGTCATAGAGATAGGTAGGCCATGTAAATGCAAAACCATGAGTGCAAATTTTATTCCAGAATGTTAAAAGGAAAATACCAGTGTGGAAGAGAAAGGTGGATTGAAAAAGTCCTGGACTTGGGCCCTGTTTGTCTCCCAGCACCCTACACTAGCTCTGGAATGTGGCAGGTCACTCACTCTGTGTGCCTGAGAAGCCGTCTCTTTAGGAAAGGCACCCAGAGTTCTATAGGTTTAAATAACCCTTTTTATTTTATTGAAGCATCAGGTTAACCACAACCATAGTGTCCTTTGATATGTGTGGAGAGTGATGATAGGTAAAAACCTAGCAAAAAAGAGCGGGCGTGAGTGGAGGGGCATGGGGAAGGGACTGCTGAACTGTGATGCTGGCAGTGGGCGGGACCTTCCCTGGCGCTGAGCCCTGGGTGGCCCCAGAACATGCCTCCAGCAGCATCTGGACTGACAGGAGTGTACCCCAGTCTAGGGGCAGGACGGCCCTGTGGATCTGCTGTCGTAGTTTCTGATTCAGGTTTCTAGAGAGAGAAGTCAGATGAGAAAGCTCAGTGGGGTGGGCTGTGGCCAAGGGGCGGGCACCAGCCAGGCTGTCCTCTGTGGCTCAGCCCAGCGTGGCTCCCAGGGCAGGCCGTGGGGCTGGATCCCTGCCTCAGGGTGTGGCCTCAGTGCTTGGGGTCTGCAGCAGCTGGCTTCTTCTGGGCACAAGGGCAGTGTTTTCACTTGGGTGATCCGTGGGTATATCCTAAATCCCCTTAAGAGGCGGATCAAAGGAAAATCTGTGAAGCTGTGAACTGTGATTACATTTAACATAATCTTTTCTTCTTGCAGCTTTGAATAGTGTTGCTGGTGAGAGACCAGTGCAGCTCTGAAGCTGCTAAAAGCACAGAGGTTTTGTTCACAAAAGGCCGCAGTAGGACCATTAAGTTAGCGATTGTCTCCCCACTTGCCACCTTGCTTTTGTAGAACAGAATGGAGTTATTTTTTAGAACAAATCAGCAGTTAGAGAGGCAAATGTTCCTTTTTTACAAACAGCTGCAGTAATATGCCAGATTGTCCTCACTGGTGTTAATTAATTGAGCAGATTTTGGAATGTGTCTTCTTGCTTTACATCCATTAACAGTCCTCTGCCTTCCTCTTAGAGAAAAAGGGGATTTCTTTGAGCTTTTGCTGCCATATAATTACTTTGGTTAACGTTCTCAGGAAATCAGGCAACTAATGCTGCCTGGGTCCAGGGATTCGGTTGTATAATACAGGGTTGATCACCCTGCTATTTGGGTTTTTGCACAGTTCACGTCCATTATCATCACTGTTCCCTCTGAACCTGCTTTCTGAGTGGGAATGCATTTATATGCGTTGACTGGGTGTGAAGGCCTGGCTTAGGCAGCCAGCTGCCCTGTCAGCTGGCACTTCCGTGGAGTGCTCCTTCTTCCTCAGCCCTCCACTGGCATGCACAGTACCAAGGGCTCAGGGGAACCCCTCATTCCTGTCCCAGCACCTCCCCGACTCACAGTTCCTCTTGGGGCCATGAACAGAGACTTGCCCCTCACTAATGCCACGTTCAAAAGAATAGGAGGGAAATGGAGAAGGTGATGTAACTGACTTTAAAGAAGATCCAGATGTGGGGCCCTCGCAAGGTTATCGATGAGATTTATACTTAGGTTCAGAAATGGGATTAACTTGTTCCTAAAGTGTCAGAATGAAAAGTTTCTCTTAACTATGCTACCTCATAGCAATAATAATCCTCGAAAAGGAAATCCAACCCCTCCTCCTGTCACGAGCCTGACTGCCCTGGTCTCCAGGCCTTCTTACCTTGGTGCAAGTCCTGGGTGCAGCCCAGGGAGCTGGGCAAGTCCTTCTGTGTCCGAGGCCAGACAACGTCAGACTTCCCACACATGCTGTCTGTTCACTGTGCCAAAACACACCCAGCGAAACAAAGCTGCTAGTGGGGAGAACTGTTCTTTGCAATGTGATTGGCAGAGTCTGAATGTTAAGATTTCAGCTGTCTTTCTGCTAGAGCAGGGGGTCCCCAACCTCCAGGCTACAGACCAGGACCTCCTGTTGGATCAGTGGCATCATGAGATTAGAAATAAGGTGCATAGTAAATGCGTTTGAATCATCTCGAAACCATTCCCCACTGCCTGGTCCATGGAAAAATTATCTTCCACGAAACTGGCCCTGGTGCCAAAAAGGTTGGGGACTGCTGCTCTAGAGAGTTTTTATAGTTTGTGACTCAAAACAGATATGCCATCCTCTGTGTCTTCTGTCTTTAGTATATCTGAAAATACTGTGGAAGGTATTTGACCTAAAAGATGCCTGTGGTTGCTTGGTACCTAACCAGTTATTTTATAAGGAGGCAGAGATTTTCCTAAATCACAGTGCTATCTGGAAATGCTGAGTTTAAAAGGTCTATTTGCAAGAGGAGGGTTTACAAGGAGCAGGAAGGTCTATTTGCAAGAGGAGGGTTTACAAGGAGCAGGGAACCACAACTGCTTCTTGATGGATTGTGTCCTACCTAAGAAAATGATATTTTCTGGGATATTCAAGGCTACAAATTTTGGTTAGCAACTTGATCCCATTTCTGATGATGTGAAAGTCACTCAGTTGTGTCCGACTCTTTGCGACCCCGAGGTCAGAATACTAGAGTGGGTAGCTGTTCCCTTCTCCAGGGGATTGTCCCGACCCAGGGAGCAAACCCAGGTCCGGGATTGAACCCAGGTCCAGAATCTTCTGTTAAAAATAGAGTGCTGAGTTTTCCCTGGTGGCTCAGAAGTGAAGAATCTGCCTGCCAGTGGAGGAGATGGGTTCAATCCCTGGTCCAGGAAGATCCCCATGGCTCGGAGCAACTAAGCCCATGCGCCACAACTACTGAGCCTGGGGGCCGCCACTGCTGAGCGCACAACCCCTGGAGCCCGTGCTCTGCAACAAGAAAAGCCGCTGCCCCATAACTGAAGGGTAGCCCCCACTCGCCACAACTGGAGAAAAGCTTGCTCAGCAACTAAGACCCAGTACAGCCCAAAATAAGTAAATATATTTTTTAAAGAATTTTTTAGTTAAAAAAAAATAGGATACTGAAAAGAACAGTGAGGAAAGGCGAGGGCAGCAGTGTCTGTTATTCTTCAGAGGAATGCAGAGCAACATCCTTCTTGTGTGACAGGGTCAGTGCCCACGGTAAGCAGGGTCTGGCCTGTGTTCCTTCTCCCATTCTGTGGAGAGGCCGGAAAAGTAAAAGAATTGGTAACACGTATTTCCTATATATATTTGAGGAAAGGGAGTTATTTGGCTCGAAGAAAAGAAGGTTGGGTATTTGAAAGACTCTCACTTGTTTCATATAGGACAGCATATGACCAAAGGCACTTCGGGTGGAGCAGAGGGGTTTAGTGGGGCACCTCCCCTACAGACAGTGAGCCCCCAGGGCAGGAGGGACTTTGTTCAGAGCCCAGAGCAGGTCACAGGGAACGCTGTGGGCTGAGTGACCCAAAGAAGGAAGAGCATTCTGAACTGCAAGATTTTAATCATCAGAATAGTTATGGGAAAAGGTTGGGTGAGCCTTTGTAATCTTTCACATGCAAGGAAAAAGAGGAGCAAAGGGAGGAACGGCTTAAATGAAAACAGTCTCTTTCCATGCCTTTCAAATCTCCCGATTTGTTTCCTGATGAACTAGTACCTCAGATGCTGACATCTTTTCCTTTCTTTCCTTACTTTCTTTATTCTAGTTTAAGGTTTTATCATAGGAAAATTAGGATCGCTGAGTTAGAGCAGGTATTAGATGTAAAGAATGTAAAATCTTAACCATGTAATCAAGGGCTCAGATGAAATGGAATCACAAATAAACTTAATTTTGCCATCACACTGAAAGTGCCATGAAGAAGAAATACAAGCATTTCAAGACAGATTGATATTGAAAATAATTAGCATATAACTTTGAGTGCCGTAGGATTCTTTGACTTTATAATTTTGAAATTAAAGGTAACTGAAGATCATTTGTTCTTTTCTATTAAAAAATTTTTTTCATTTATTTATTTTAATTGGAGGCTAATTACACTATTGTGGTAGTTTTGCCATACACCGACATGAATCTTTTCAATAGTTTTTCACAGTTTTGAGTCTTGAAATGTTAGTGTCATGAAGGAAATGATTTGATAGTATTATTTCTTCATAGATTATGTTTGAAAATGAGATGGTTTTTGAGGTAAGTGTATCCATTGTATATTCTATTGAGAGACACAAGTTTCTGGGAGCATTAGCCTCTGTTAATCTTTATTATGTTAGGAGTTAGACCTATATAGACCAGATATTATGTTGCAAAAAATTAACATAAAATTAAAATAGCTGTTTCCTGCCCACAGATGATGAGGACGGTATGGACTGCATGGACAATGAGAGGCGGCCGCACTTCCCTCAGTTTTCCTACTCTGCAAGTGGACGAGAATAAGTCTCTTTACTTCTGCTACTTCACTGTCATCTTAGGTTTATTACTGAAAATGATTCCTGGACATCACAGCAGTCCTAACTCTTACAAATGCAGGAGCACCTTCAGACATCCGAGACCAGTCCAAGGTCTTCACCCTTCGCCGCCTTTCACCCACATGAGAATACACATATACGCAGACACACTCGACATTTTTGTTTTTGCATGAAATTGTATCTCAGTCTAAGGTCTCATGCTGTTGCTGCTACTGTCTTACTATTATAGCAACTTTAAGAGGTAATTTTACAATCTTTGAAAGTCATGAGCCCACCATCGTTCATTTGTGCACCAACTGTCATCTTTTGATCTTTTAATTTTTGTTTTTCCCTAACAGTGAAGGCTAAATGATTCTAGGTACATTTTTTAACTTTCTAGATGATAAATCAAAAACTAATTAGACTAAGAAGATTTAGTTTTTAATTCAGAACAAGCAACTGTGGAAGCGTGGTGATGTGCATATGCAGAATCTTAGTAAAGCATATCAGCTGAGTGCATAAAATAGGTATGTACCAGTAAGATCCGGCTGGAATTCATTAGGAAGCATTTGAGAGAAGGACTGAACAACTGTTAAGATAGACAGATGCGTTTATAAATTGAAATGCCTGTTCAGTACTGCAGAGGAGGCCTGGTGTTCCACGTGGACGTCCAGATTTCACAGGCTCTTACTGGCAAAGGAACGTTGTTCTGCCAAGGAAGGAAGCGTGTGCACAGCAGAGTAGATGACTTAAGGGTCTCCGACATGATTTGCACCAGAGAGCATTTTATTTCCCCTGTGCTTGGAAACCTCTTCCCCTTCCTGATATTATCACCTCTGATGGCTGAAGAATGTAGACAGGTGTAACGATCCTGTTTTTCACCAAAATCTGTACACCGAGGTGAACAGGCGTTCACCTCATTTGTTTCAATTTGTTTTACTTTCAGTTCTACGTGAAATAGCTTTTTCTCAGATGTTAAAACTTCGAATGTCCTTTGATGATTTTGTTTGTATTGCAGTAGTATTTATTTTTTAGTGATGAGAACTGTACGTCATGTTAGCGAACGCAGCTCCGACGTACGTAAAATAGACTTCCTGCAGCTTCTTCTGACCCATGTGCAAGGAATGTGCACGCCCGTGAGGCTCATGCACTTTTTCTCCTGTGTAAAAAAAGTTTTGATGAGGCTCTGAAATTGTACATATAGATTAGAATTTGGCTTTGGGAGAAGAGATGCTGTCATTCAACCCCTTGGTGCTAAAAATGAGAAATCTTCAACTATCTATGCCAAGGGGTGGAAACAAATGGATGTTATATTTGCTATTTTGAGAATTGAAAGGTTATGATGGCCTGGCAACATGATATAATGAAGAAAATTGAGACCTGGATGATAAGAAATGGACTTTATTTTGCAAAATGAACACACCTCAAGTATTTACAAAGTGGGCAGTAAAGGATAAGGACCTGGTGTGTTTATTCTGATCATGGTACATTTATCACTGAATTAAGCCATCAGGGAGAAAAACAAAACAAAAAAGAACACCTCTGACTTTTCTTTTTCTGTATATACTCATGTCCTCAAATTCCAACATTTCTCACTGAAAGGGGACATGTATGCAAACCTCATCTTTCTCTTTCATTAATGATGATCTTCAGATTAAACCCTTTGGTGCTAGGAGCTGACATTTTCCAAAGCAGCCTATGAAGTCCAGGGGGCAGGGGGCCCTTGTTATGGCAAGCTGGAGGCCTCCTGACTCCATGGAGCCATCGTGGAGATGTATTTTAGTTAAACTATCTAACAGCTCCCAAATGGAAGACTACAGCGTGCCGTAGTGTTATGATTGCATTGTATGAAAGAGCAAGTGACTTTCTAAGTGGGATGAATCATATTCATATGCAAATGTCTTAGCCTCTTGATGCTGGAAGTGTGGGTTTATAGACAGGAAACCACTGCTGGCAGTGGGTGGACCACTGGGACTGACAGGGGGTTAAAGGGCATTTTACTAAGGCAGCTAAGACATATTCAGACATAGATTTTATCCTAATTTTTCATATCTCTATCTGAGTGAAGTTCATCCTTAGTACTGAGTAGGAAGTTACAGTCAATGATAGTTCATTCTTACTTACACACATAGCTCAACTTTTTTTTTTTTTTTTTTTCCACTTGGAATTATGTTGAATGTTTCACTTTGACAAGGAAGTAGACTAGAAGGTATGTCCTGTAAGTTGTCTTGCATCCATTATGTAAAAAAGAAACAGGCGAGAGGAAGAGAGGGAAGCTGAGACTGGCTGGCATTCAGAGCATACATTTCTTCAGAGGGAAAGTATAATACCATACACTAAGCACACAGATGGTTTTGGTTTTTGGTTGTTTTTTTCCCCCCAAATCTTAAGGTGATTTCCATGACCTTGGCCAAGGACACTTCCTACGGATTAATGACAGCATTGACTGTGCCCCAGGGTGGCCACTCTGTACAGCCGGCTCCCCGTCCCCAGCTGGTGCCTGGGGCTTAGTCTCGTATCCCCTCTGAGATTCCGTTAGTGTCACACAAGGGTTTTCTTGGCTTCGATTTTGAGAATCCCTTACTTTCATTCCCTGATCTCAGTCAGCTGACATGGAAATACAAGAGACAAACAGAAACTGCGTATAGGAGATTCTAAAACTTCCCTGGTGCCTGCCCACAGCTGAAGTTTTGGATTCTGGCAGATGGAAAGGCCTGAACCTGGAGTCAGTCTGTTGGGATAGCGGGAGTTCAGGCTTTGCAGACTCATTCCTGTACCGACTTTCACGAAGTCTGCCTCTTGGCCATAATGCAGCCATCTTGGAGGAAAATTGGCCGTTTCTGCGTGGATTTCTGGCAGGGCTGCTCAGAGCTTTGCTTTCCACACTAACTCCATAGCATTATTCCAGTGTTTCCCATTTCCCATACCTGATCTCCAGCTTCTCAAAGCTGACTGTTCTTGCAGGGGCCACTTGCTTCTCTTAGAGTCCATAGTAAGGGCCTTCCTTACTAACTGCAGGGTCTTTCTATTACACGTCAGTGTACACACTTTGCTGCTACTGTTTGTACTGTCTACAGTAGAATTTCCTTATCTTGCTCCTGGTAGTGCATTACAGGCAAGCATGAAATGTAAAGTATTTATTTAAATAAAAAGAAAAACCTCTAAATTGGTAATTGAATTACCTCCCTGTAGCTTTATAGTTTGTGACATTTCTTGACCTTGCTAGTTCTTTCATTAGATCCGCACAAGATCTAGTCATCTGGTTAAGGATTTTAAGCAGACGCAACTACGAACCCAAGAAACTGTATTTACTCTTACTGTTGGTCATACTAAAACTGTTTCTTCCCTTCAGTCTATGACCCACAAGGATGTGAAATAACTACAAGAAACTGTTTTGTACACTGTGCATCCTTAGTATTTTTACACGTATATGATAGGGACGCACATTATTTTCCTTCGTACAGACAGCTTAAATAAAGCACTATGTCAATCTGCTACTTCTCTGTTTATTGTCGTTGGATGTGGTTCTGTAATCTCAGAAAACTGAATATCCTTCTTTTCTGAAAAGATGTAATAGGTCCACCTGGTATTACCGCATTCTAGGAAACAGGAAAGTACGTAAATTTCTTGTAGCTCGAAAAACACACAGGACTATTTTACTACTTCAATAAGATGGCAGTGGTGCAGCTACAAAAGGGCTGCTTCCAGGGGGTGCCGACTTCTCAGCGGTGGGTCTAGGAGGGATCTGTGAAGCTGGAGGTTGATCTTTGTGGAGATTTGTTAAGTCCCTAATAGTCCTCACATCAGGTGGTTTGACCCCAGAATTCTTAAGGAGTGTAGCTCATCAGCACTGTCTTCCTAATAATGTGTTGCTCTGCATACTTCCTTTCTTAAGAGTATATTTTTAAAACTTCATGGCAGATTAACCAACATAGAAATGGATAATAGATGGGTAGGATGGTTGGACTACAGTCTGATTTACCTAGGGTCATTTTGGATGGGGCCTTTTTCTGATTTTACCTCATAAACCTACTATTGATGAAACTTGGCTTTGCTCCTGTGACTAAGCCAGACAGAGGAATGGCTTTGGGACCAAAGTTGGTCAGGCCTGTATGCGCGTGTCGCACAGCCAAAGTGGAGGGCGTCCTAACACGTGCTCTTCTCTCAGAACCACTGGGGCTGACAGATCAGGAGGCTTCCATAAAGTGACCTCTGTAATTCTTTAAAGGTGCTATATTTTTAGAATATTGTATAATTTATTTACTGTCCCTGAAACAGAATTAGGGACAATTAATATATCTTACGTGACAACCTTTATGTCTAGCACAGTTGATGAAATCAAGAAAACTTCTGACTCTGAATAGAAGTTCTGTTCTTTCAGGCTTGAACCCTGTCCATGCTCAAGAGACTCGGATGGTCTTTGCGGGTGTATCATGCCACCGCCTCCGGAGCCTAGTCCACAGCCATCTGAGAGGCCATGATGGTGATGTGATGACGATGACCATAGATCTGTGCCAGGGAGAACGGCCCGAGGTTAGGGACTTGTCCCGACTGCAGCCTTGTCATCCTCAAGGACAACATAACACTTTCAGTGCCCATTTTTATTACTTTGAAGCATTCGAGGGCTTAATTGTGTATAGTAGAAATACTATTTTAAACTAAAATAATGATCTGTGTACAGATGTTTGATAGAACTTAAGTAAATTTTGTAATTTCACTGAGTATGTTTTTAGGCTCCTCTCAGTTACTCATATTGAAGGAAAAACATGACACCACCAAGCCAAAGATGCTTTTTGTCTGTTTTTGTTGTTAACGGAGTGGAGAGGACAATGCTCAGTGCTTCCTGGTGTCTTCTGATAGTGCACAAGTGAGCACGATGATAAGTAGTGGAGTCTTATGAGATGTTGATTAAAAGGAAATAAAGTTGAAGGATAATATGTATAGATCACCAAGAGGGAAAGAAACATGAATGGTAGGAAAAAGGTTTGATCCTTAATACCCTTTAGCCTAGTTAAAAATATGTGCCTTTTTTTGGTGTGTTTTTTCCATCACTACAAGATATAAAGGAAACATTTCAATTTGAGTCTTCAAAAAATTCATTTATTGAAATTCGTATGTGTAACAGAGCATACAAATGAGCAGATATAAAAACATAATAACTTCAAGCCTTTTCTGAAAACATACACCAGGAGGTCTCCTCATCTAGTGTCAGACTTCAGCTCCAGCCTGTCCATCCTGCAGGGACCGCTTGGCAACGAATGTGGCGATGACGACGCAGCCCACCGCAGTCTGAGGTGGGGTCCACTGGGAAGGTCGCGGTGCATTGTGGCATATTACGTACAAATCAGATGAATGTAAATATCTCTTTGTAAATCATTTATTTCACTCTGTTTCATCCAGGTCAGCAATCAGATTGTGGCATGCTGGGTAACTGGAAAAAAAATGATAATAAAAAGTAAGTTTAAATAGATCACGTTCTTCAATGTGATTTGTCTTCTTGCTGGTTTAGTGACCTCTTTCCAAGTTTTTGGAGAAAATTATTTTGCAGAAAAATACAGTTGTATGTAAGCAATCATATGAAAAGTCTATAGGTGTGTAAGGTGAACTCTTATTTTAATGTTTTAAATTTGAAAACAAGCTATATTCTAGATATTTGTGTGTCTGAAGACAGAAAATAGCCAAAGATCCATCTCTTCCCCTGTGAACAGGAGAAAGGAGACATGGATTTGTACCAGGAACTGTTTACTGAAAACTACTCAGAATTAGAGTAAAACTAGACCAAAAAAAGAAAACCTGGATGTAGACTAAGTGTCCCTAAGAAATTCCTGGTGAAATGATACAAGCTAACACCTCCAAATGTTTAAATGCAGTGTGTTTTATCACATATAAAGGCATTTTCATATGGAAACCACCTCCCACATGTTGGAAGAAGGAATTTGGTAGATGTGGTCTCTTGGTTTTAAACAGGAATAAATGTTTCAAAACTAGCTCGTGAGAGTTGGGTTGAGGGAGTCGCAGGTTAGTAAAGCACTGAATACTGCTGCCTGTCCTGGCTGACGTGGCTGTTCAGCTTAGTTTAAACCATGTCAGAAACCACTGGAGATAGTTAATGTTGCACAAGACATGTCCCAGGAAACTGCTCTGCATTGTGTGGGAAGATGACTTGCCTTGTAGGAGCGTGAAGTCACCAGGATGATGGGGACTAGATAGAGGGCTAAAATGATAACTACCGAATCCCAGTTTTCACTTCAAGAGACAAATGGGAAGGTAATGCAGGGATCTGGGCCCATCTGGTCTCTGTGACTGGGTGAGAGTCGTCTCCAAGAGAAGTAAGTGGGCTTTACACTCCCCAACAAAGACTGCCTGCGCTGGTCAGGGCTCCTGTCTACCCAGCTTGAGCCACTGTTACTTGTGGAGGGTTTCCAAGATAGGACAGTGAGTGAAACCAAGATCAGTTTGCACAAGAAAAATACGAAAATTAGTCGGTTGCCTTTTTTTAAAAAATGAGAAAATGTTCACCTGTCAAGTAGATTTCCCAGTGTGAGACACACGTGATTTTTTAACGAGCAAGTCTGAGTTTCAACAAGGTGATCTGAGCGTCAGGTGTGCACCCCCAACCACACAGAGCGGGAGGCCCCAGGTGTGGTGAGGAAGTAGTGGGGTCTGTATGTGGCTCTCTGGGGGCTGGGGAGGTGGATGGGCCCTCTTCTGTGGAGCCCACAGGGCTCCTGGATTGCCACAGGGAGGCCAGGGAGCCCCAGAGCCCTGCCACTGCAGAAAGAGTGCCCCTGTTTGCATCAAACATGTGATCTCCATGAGCCGATTGGCCTTCTGGTCCTGACGGAAATGATCAGTGGGCTTGAATGGCCTGCCTGTCCCCTAGCTAGGCAGACGGCCTGCCCACCATGTGCTCTGGAGAGGGAGGCTGGCTTTGTAACTTTAGAGATTCAAGGACATCTTTGACTACAAGGATAAGTATAAACCACAACAGACAAATTTCAAAAAAAAATTTCAAACTTGAGGTAGAAAACACCTATAATGTGAACAACACAGGACAGTAAAGACCTTAAGTAGAACGGAACCATGTTGCAGAACTTTTTTAAACCCATGTTCCAGGAAACAGGTATTTCTCACACGAGTCTCTTCAGTTCCCACCAGGAACTGACCCGTCACCCGGCCCATTCCTCCTAGTGCTCCTGCAGGGGTCAACCTGAGATTCCTGGGAGCAATCAAAGGTTTTCTCTTTTGTTTGGTTTTGCAAAGCCCTGTATTCCTCCCCACTTTCATATCACAGAACTTCCTGTTCACTGCCTGATGCGTCAGGAGCACTCAGCAAATGTGACTGAATGAATAATTACCCTATAATGTCATTGTGTTCCTGCTAACCAGCTCTTGGTGTCACCCTCAGATGGTTGGATCTTTAGTAAAGAATGTTTCTTGGTTTTTCCCCCTAACCGTGAGCATGTCCAGAGAGAGGGAAGCTTTAGTTACTGCCAATATCTGGCCCCTCCCTGCTTGGCTCAGGTGGTAAAGAATCTGCCTGCAATGCAGGAGAACGGGATTCGATCCCTGAGTTGGGAAGATCCCCTGGAGAAGGAAATGGCAACCCACTCCAGTATTCTTGCCTGGAGAATTCGTGTGGACAGAAGAGCCCTACAGTCCTTGGGGTCACAAAGAGTTGGATACAACTGAGCAACTAACACTACACTACTAACATCTACTCATCTGCCATCACTTAGGATGTCAGCCATGCCTATTTCCAGAAAGGGGGCTCATCGTCCACACCACAGTGGTCGTGGTCTGGCTGTATGTTCCAGTGGGATGCAGCCAGTGTGAGCTGTGGCTGGGGCCCTCGGACACCCTCTTCCCATCACTGTGCCTTCAGGCTTGTCGCCAGGGCCCCTCGCCGTGGCCCGTGGGCGCTCTGGCCACACCTGCAGTCGTTGGTGGCTGCCCCCTAGAGGGCGGAGGGCTGACAGCCCCCTGGCAGCTGCTGCTCTGAAGGGTTGTCCACGGATGACATAAATGCTCCACCAACTGCAAGCCCATATCACTGACTCGTTTTCTTTTTAAACACTAACAGAGCCTTCGCTCCACAAACCCTGACTTGTGCGTCTAATTTTTTACTGAAGTTTAACTTAATTCAGAGTTTAAAAAATGAGTCTCTCTGGGTGATCTGAACGGTTCCCCAAGCAACCACACCTGGGGTCTAGCCCAGCCTTCTCTGTTTTCCTCCCAAGCCTGTGGCCCTGGGACGCTGAGGCACCAGCGAGGCCTCATGGGGAGGCTCAGAGCCCGGCCTGCCCCGTGTTTCCATCTGTCTCTTCTCCACGCGTCTCCACGTGGCCTCTTAGCAGCCCCTCCAAGTGGAATATCTCCCCTTCTGGCTCCCTCCTTTGCTCATGTGTACATCTTCTGTCTCTGACCAGGATTTAAAAAAAAAAAAAAGAACCTGTTCCTCAGGACTCTGGGCAGAAAAGCATCTATTTTTAACTCAAGAGGACAGAATCCCTCCCCCAGCCTCCATGTGGGGTATTTCAGAGCTCGGCCTCAGTTGACGGAGCTCCAGGGAAGCCTCCAGTACTTGCCTCCTGCTGCCCCCTTTGGGAGCCAGGCCACAGCTCTGTAGCTGCTCATCTAGGGCCGAGCTCTAGGCCGCTGCCTGGGAGAGAAGACCCCCATCTCCCCCTTCCATGCAGCCCAAGGCCCGGGGATTGAACACCAGTCTCTGGAAGTTCGTTTTCCTGCCCATTCATTTCCCAGCTGTATTCACTCCACCTCTCTGGGCCTGACTTTTCAACCTGTGCAGAAAGATGTTAAATGATTTCTCTGGCCGTTTCAAGCCTACAGTGACCTCAGTGCCACCCTGGTGGATGCTGTCTTCTGGGCTCTGGTAATGCAGAGAGCTCCCTTTAAAAAGGAAACTGGTCCTATTACTGATTTTTTTTTTTTTTTTTAAACCAGAAATTGACTGATGGACTGATGTGGAAGCTAAAAACGTAACTGAAGTGGTCTAGAACTGAGATTTGAACCCAGGAAGTTTGACCTCAAACTCCAGGCTCTCTTTAATGCTATTCCAACCAACTTAGTGAAAGAGCCACCAAGTTTGGTGTTTGTGGGTTTAAGCAGCAGTCAGATATATCAAGCAACCTGAACTATATAAGGCACATGACCTGTGGATGGTCATTAACTTGTCCTCCCCAGTCCTGTGGAACTCTGTGGAAACGCGACTCAGACGTGACCACTGACCTGTTGGAAGGCAGTTCTCCGCCAACACAGGGCTCACGGTTGCAGACTCCAGGTCAAGAGGGGCCTGCCTCTGCCCTGCACAAGTCACCAAAGCTCTGGCTGAACCGCCTTCCCCTCCGGCTGGCGCAGCTGCCAAATGGGCAGGAGTTCACAGCAAGGTCGCCGCAGACCCTCATTTTATTCTTCCCCCATGGCTGCCCGGCTGGGCCCCAGACAATGAAAGCTCTGTGGCAGTCAGAGTTCAAGCTCCATTTTCCCTGAACTCTGGGGCCTGGGTTTGCTGCCTCTGGGCTCCAACACAGGAAAAGAACTAGAGAAGCCAGAAGATGGCACCGGTAGAGGCAGGACAGACTTTCTTACAGAAAGAAAGTAAAGACAGTGATTCCTTAGCTTCCTGGAAAACAGCACCTCGATATGGACTTGGGACTTGAGACATGGGGGGAAGGCAGGGGACCCCATGCACGGACAGGAGTGGTCAGGTGGGAGGATCCACTAGCCAATGGCTGGCATCTGCTCACCATCTCTTCCCCAGAGCACACTCCAACACATGCGATGGATCCTGCCACCGTCCGCGGGATCCCGACTTTGTCATCTTCCAGCTTTCTTGAATCCCATGAGTCACGAGAAACTTCCCCTGCACATGGGCAGGGGTCTGTGTTTTGTACGAACCGTGTTTCCATGGTAAATAGATTTTTAAGAATTTCCCAAAGGACAGACAGTGTCACCAACAGCAGAGAGTGGAGCCTCTGGCTGCCTCATGTTTGAAAGCGTTAAAAATAAAGACAACATTGACATTTGGGGTTGTAATGTGACGGAATTACAGTCTTTTAAAGGCAAGAACCACTTATCTACACTACATGTAATATTCAGTGTTTTGTTCACTTGTCTAATTGGATTAAAATATTTAGCTCCCTTTAAAATCTTGATTGTGAATTTATATTGCAAAATGTAATGTCTGACTCGGGAAGCAATAAGTGGAGCAAATGTATCTGAAGCAATGTTAAATTCAATGTATTTTTCTTCCATAAGTCTTATTCTGAAATTATTCACTCTTGGACAAAGTGAACTGTTAGCAGAAGAGCAAGTTTGGCTTCAATAAAGCTGTATGCACTTTTCAATATTAATTAACACACAGGGCCTTCAGTTGAAAAAAAGAAAAAGTTAAACTATGCTATTTGAATTGCTTGAGGAAGCTTCCCTGAGGGTCACAAGACCCCTGTGTTAGAAATGTGGCACCAGGGGGTCTTACGTCATTCTTTTACAACACTCAGGCAGCAGGGAGTTAATGACATTTTAGCTGCATATGTTCAAGTTTATTTAAAAAAATATGCAAGTCACTTCGGTTGACAGTGTCTTGTACACAGTTTTGAAAGAATCAGGGCAAACTTTAACAGAGTCAGTTTTTATTTGAAAAATATTTTCTGGGAATGTATCAGTGTTTATTTTTGAGACTGACAATTCGGGTGAAAATCAGGATAAAAACAAAAAAACAACAATTTGGTTGAAATCAAATTGTTTGTTTTCATCTATTTAGAATTCTTTCCAAAAAAATCTTGGTTCAGGAGGAGGCTTTTTAATTTATTTTATTCAGTGTATTTGCTGTTCTATCAAGCACCATCTGTCCTGCAGGTAGCTAGCTTCATGAAAGTGCTGACTTAACTGGGTGAAGCCCCCCCGGGCTCAAAGAAGGCCCACCACAGACTCTGTGGACACCTCCAAGTCTCTGCTGGGTGACCCTACAGCTTGGTTTGCAGGCACTCAAGGGAGCTAAGCCGCGCTCCCTGGAGCTCACATTTCTGAAGGCTCTCCCCTCCCTTTCCTTCAGGTCACAAATGGGCCTTTCCTCCCTTTGTCATCATCTGTTGCCTTTGTTTCTTGTGCTTGTTTTCAGCTCTCTTTATGAATCCTTTGGTGTAGCGAGATAATGTCCGTGATTTTGAATATAATCACATATGTCTGCTGGATCCATACACAAGTTTAAATCAAATTAGAAAGTGAATTCACTGCCAAAAATGCTCAAAAGTCATAGGGCCAACTGATTAATCACCCATCAGTCAGCTTCAGATGCTGTTTTCTAAACTGGGACTACAAAGACATCTCTCCCCGACTGAACACTGAGGATGGAGTCAAGCAGTCTGTTGGGACAGAGCTATCTTGGCTGAAACCATATCCACCACCAGAGAAACATACAAATAAAATAATCTTGGTATAAATGACATCCTCTAAGTGGACAGATAATTTCCAAACTCTCCCCTCTCTCAGATGCCATTCTCCCCAAGAAAAGACTCTAATTTCCTTACCAGCTGGAGCCACCCTTCCTGGCCAGATGTTAGAGCCCCAGGCCCTGGGTCACAGACCTCTGACCCGGCTCCCAGCTGTCAGCCCTTACCAAAACTCCTCTGGGACCCAAGTTCCACATACTAGACACCCCTGCAACCCCCTCCAGCCACAGGCACTACCACAGAGCTGGTCCTCTACTGGTCCCTGAAAAGCACAGAGGAGAATCGTGTTTGCAGTGTAAAGCTGGGTTAGTGTTTTCACGTCTCGTTTCTCCCGAAGAACTAACATAGCATTTCATGATGTTTTAAAAGCTATTTTTCCAGAAGGTTTTTCTCCAAGAGAGAAGCAGGAGATTCATAAAGCCATTGTTTTCCATCAGTCCTAAACTGAGAACAAGTCAGAAAAGCAGCCTTGAACTCGGCGATCATCAGACTGAACCATGCCCACTGGGTAAGCCAAAGGGCTGGCCTAGCTCTCGCTGGACTGGCCACCACAGGCCGGCAGTGTTTCAGGGGATACAGGAACTCTCACGGCCAAAAAACGTCACAGCGGCAGTTAGGACTGTGACCACCGGCCAGGCATGTTGTCGTGCATGTTTCAGAAGTTCAGCAGAAACAATTCAGAATAATAAAGCCTTCTGAACAGGCTAGATGTTTCCTGTCGGAGGCCACAGGCCAACCCGAACTTGTCATCTGCTTCGGCACAGGACTGAGGCATAGGAGCAAATTGGAGGGATGTGACTCAGCTTTAGAGCAGCTGCCCAGGCCAGAAAATATCCATTCTCTTGTGAGAATTCAATGGATACAGATTTTTAGAGGCTGACATGCAAAATTAAGTTATCGTGCTTAATTCATCCAGGCTGGGAAAATGGAAGCCTTTAGCTAAACAACCCTGAAACCAGAGATAAACCAGAGGACTCTCTCTGGGAGAAAGGTGGGTGTGGACTTGGTGTGTCTGGTCACTCCAGAACCCTCAGGAGGCAGCAGGCACCCTCTGAATACCTGCTGTGGACAAACAGCATCCTCGAGGCCTCATCAGAAGCTAAACACAACAGTTCAAGTTCATTTTGGGGCAAAAATAGGTCTAAATACCACACTCGGGTACAGAGGGTAGGCCTTTGATTTAGAGAGTAGAAATCTGCCTGGGCTCCTGCCTCGTCTTTGAACACTAGGACTTGCTACCGAAAGCCAGCATTTTCTTGACCAAATTTCCTTTGCCATGTCCACATTAAAATAACTCCAAATGTAATATCTGAATCTGAAAGATCCCTTTACAGACGAGCCAGAGGGGCCAGTATCAGATAGCACAGGATGTCAAATCATTTCTGTTGCTTCAGGCAAAGGGGGAAAAAAAAGCTTTGCTGATTTTTCTGAAGAATTTTGAAGAATTTAATCTTTTTTTCTTTTTTTAAAATGCATTTTACAAAAATTTCACAATCCATTTGGCAATTATTGGGTTTTTTAAAGCCCTGGATGAGGTTTCTAAGCATCGATGACCCATGTTAAGTTCTAAGTGGACTGTAAGGTAGGCAGATGGGGAGTTAAAAGGCAAACCCCAGCAGAGAACGCTCTGGCCCAGAGTGGAGGGAGGCTGCCACGTGCTTGGAGCTTGTGTGCAAGACTCTCCACAGCCCACATTCTGAAGTCCTTCTCGGCTCTCAGAGGCCAGTAGCTCCACTCATGCCCTGAGTTCCTCCAGCTGCCTGGAGGCCCGATGGCCCCAACCTTTGGCTGGCACCACCCAGGGCCCCCTCCCACCTTTCAGGGCCACCCAGCACTCCCCCGACCCCACCTTGAGGACCTGCCCAGAAAGCTGAGTTCTGGTCGTGGTTGGGCCACACAAGTGCAGGATGAGGTACCTGGGCACGTCGGAGGAGCTGGGTAACAGGAGTGCACATCGTTCCATGGCTGCTGCCCCACAGGATCTCTGCCCGACCTGTGCTTCTCCCGGGACCTTCTCCAGTTTGAGAAAGAGAGAGGAAAAGAAAAACCCTGACATTTCTTCACCTGCAATACGCCAGAGAGCCTGCCATGCACCTCACAGCTGCCCTCGTTTGCTTTCCAGTGTCCCTTTGAGTTAGGCTGGTATGCTGCCCGCTATGCAGATGTGGACATTGAGGCTTAGAAGAGACTTCAACTTGTTCAGGCCCTAGTGACATGGATGCACTCTGGACTCATTCTCTGTTCTTTCTGCCTCCCAACACTTTCAGAGGCTCTCAATCCCTAGTGTCTTCCAGAATTATCCAAACAGCTTGTTAAGATGCAGATTCCTGGGCCCTGCTCCCAGAGATGCTGTCTGCTGTGTGTGGGGAGAGGCCCTGGGACCATGTCCCTGGATGACCATGTGATTGTAAGGCGTGTAGAACAGCCTCTTGGGAGCAGGCAGTGCAGGTGTGTCTCCAGCCCAGGGCCTGAGCTCAGCCACTGGTTCCTAGAGGTGCTCACTCACTCAGTGGAACCACTGAGGACTTTGCAGAGGGCTCTGGTGGGCTGAGTGGGAAAAATCATTCAGAGGACAGAGGCTCCTCAATACCCTGCCCAGGGGGGTATGGTAAGGGTAACGTAATACCCAGAAAGTGTATTTGGGCTCATGGTCATTTTGGAAATAGAATGAGACGACTTCTCATCATGTTCACTTCCAGATGCATTTTTCCCATTAATCATTCCGAACACTTGCTTCATGGTGTCCCCCAGGCACTCGTGGGGCACCCCAGCGCACTCCTGATTAGAGGCTGAGGCCTCAGCCAGCCCGTGGACCACCTCCTCATCCTAACTGACTACTCAATGGGGTAAAAAGCCCAGCCTCTTAGACAGGAAGAGAAGCAATGTGGGAGAAGACAGTTTCATTCCATCCTCCAACTCCACTGTCCCTGCCGCTGGCCACAGACCTAACCTGAACAGGGAAAGTCTGGATCACGGAGTCAGACTTCAGCTCTGTTTTCAGTGTCCCTACTTGCTAGCTGTATGCTCTTGTTTGAGTCTCGGTTTCCCTATCTTTAAGACAGAGACAATAATCAATCTTGCAAGCGTGTTCAAGGATACAGGGAGTTAATGTGTTTTATCTATGTACCACTCCCACACCCTCTGCAAGCACTCCAGACATTAGCTCAATTACCAATCAGCTGTTTTAAAACAAGACTCCTTAAATTCTGTTCACAAGGACTCCCCTAACTGGGAGCATGCCTTTCCTCCACCAATTCAAACTACACACATCCTCCAGTGGCAGTTCAAAGCCAACCTCCTCCAGAAAGGCTCCTGACCACTGCAGCCCGGCCCACTCTCCCACCTCCTGCACCCCTCAGCGGGGGTGCCCTCACGGTGCTGCCCTGTGTGGCTCGGTGCTTCACTGTGGGTCTGCTCTCCTGTGCAAACTTTAGCTCCCGAAAGAGGACAGGTCCAGGGCCCACACATCCCTTCACTGTGCCCAGAACAGTCTTCAGGGTCTCCCTCCCAGCTTATTCGCTAACCCATGTGACCCCTGGGAATTTCAGCCTAGTAAGACACAGCTCTGTCACAGGAGGGACGAATGGAGAGAGTAGCATGGAAGCATATACACTACCATATGTAAAAGAGACAGCCAGTGGAAATTAGCTGGCTGACTTGGGGAACTCAAACCAAGGTTCTGTAACAACTAGAGGTGTGGGAAAGGGGGGGAGGTGGGAGGAGGTTCAAGAGGGAAGGGACATACGTGTAGTTAGTGTTAGTCGGTCAATCGTGTCCAGCTCTTTTGCGACCCCATGGACTGTAGCCTGCCAGGCTCCTCTGTCCATGGAGTTCTCCAGGCAAGAATACTGGAGTGGGTAGCCATTCTCTTCTCCAGGGGAGCTTCCCAACCCAGGGATTGAACCCAGGTCTCTTGCATTGCAGACAGATTTTTTTTTAACCATCTGAGCCACCAGGGAACCCCAGTATACATATGTATACTTATGGTTAATTCATGCCGATTTATGGCAGAAACCAAAGCAATATTGTAAAACAATTATCCTCCCATTAAAAATAAATAAAATTTTTAAAAAGGATAAGGAAAAGACCATGTGCACCGCAGTGTGTTCTCCAGTGGGTGAGGTGCCACGCACGGTACCTGGGATCTCAGATGTCCCACCTCTTCCGATAGGCTCTGTCTCTCCAGCAGAAGCTGGTTCTGCTTGTTGAGGAGCTGCACCAGCTGCTGGGCTGTGGCGTGGCTGTGCTTGTCCAGCTGCTTCAGCCTGGAGAAGAAGCCACCGCAGAATTAGAGACGGTTTCTGAGAACCGGGGGACAAAGACGTCCTCTCGCTCCCTGTATTCCCCTGCTCTGGGTGTGGGAGGGAAGCTCCTGAAGTGAGCTAGAAGCTGGAGGTCAGAGGCACCTGGACACACTCCTTCAGGGCAATGGAATTTTATCAAATGTGAAAGGGAACTGAGAGTCTTTTCGGTGAGTTGTTATTTAGGGAGCACACAGATAAAACTCAAGAAAAACTCAAACCTTAAACTCACAGAGCTCAAAGATGAGGGGGCCTGAGTGCCTCCACTGTTCGGCGGGAAACGTCTCTGGCAGGCTGGAGCAGACGGCCGGCCGCGGCTGGGGACGTGGGTGAGGGAAGGCGGAAACACTGAACTAAGGGTTTTCCATTATTAATCACTCAGTCAATCACGAGCTCCGGCATCGCTGACCAGATGTCTTTAAAGATCCTATATTTGTCATTCTGCTGATGGACTCTCCCCTCCAGACTTGCTAATTCACTCAAACTATTATCCACATTTGTCCAAAGACAGCTTCCTACAACCAGTAGCACACTCACCCATGGAAATGTAGGCCTTGGATTAAATTTAGCCTTGAACAACTACCGAGAACTGGTCTGTGAAGAAGTTGGGTAGATCATATGCCCTTCCTCATGGTCCTCGTGGACCAAAAGCACCAGCAGTGAAATTCAGTTCTGTTTTCCACAAGAAAACTCCAGGCTACATATCCCACAGTGAGTCAAGAAATTCGAAGACTGTTCTGGAGACACTGGGCTCAACCCACCCTCTGTTCAAGCTCTCTGACGGCTGCGTTTGGCGGGGAGGGGCTTTGAGCACAACTGAATGTCTGCGAGGACAGACATTTAGGACTCGGGGAGCAATGGGTAGACTTGTTTGCTAAAAGTGATCCAGCATCTGGAGACAGGTGAACCTAAAACTGCACCCTGGGAAACCTAACAGCGGTCTAGTACTTGATTCACACTGGCCTCAGAGTCCTCTGCCTCCTGCACCCCTCCCCACTGCCCAGGTGGCACCTACTGCCTGACCCGCCCCCTTCTCAAGCTCTGAGTGGTTGTTCAAGCTGCCCCACCAGGCACACTTACTGCAACCCAGTCCACAGCCCTGCACCCTCCTAAGAACCACTCCGTGCTCTGGGTTTTCAGTCACACCTGGCTTTCTACCACCCCTCCTCCGAATTCCACATTGCAAGGATGAGAGGTCTGAACTGAAGATACTGGGGCAGGCATCTAGCAGGCACTGCACATGCTCTCCTGGTAGGAGCCAGCTCTGGCTGTGCCCACAAGCCTATGCCCCACCCCCTGCCCACGGCTGCTTCTGGAGAGAGCAAGGACCAAGGACAAGGCTTAGATCCTCCTTCCTGTGTTTGTAGCTGCCAAGGAATGATGCTAAAGTTGAAACTCCAGTACTTTGGCCACCTCATGCAAAGAGTTGACTCATTGGAAAAGACTCTGATGCTGGGAGGGGTTGGGGGCAGGAGGAGAAGGGGACAACAGAGGATGAGATGGCTGGATGGCATCACCGACTCGATGGACGTGGGTTTGGGTGAACTCTGGGAGTTGGTGATGGACAGGGAGGC
This sequence comes from Bos taurus, assembly GCF_002263795.3. NCBI lineage: Eukaryota > Metazoa > Chordata > Mammalia > Artiodactyla > Bovidae > Bos > Bos taurus. The sequence continues at coordinate 33,650,816 of NC_037343.1, forward strand.
CTGGCGTGCTGCGATTCATGGGGTCGCAAAGAGTTGGACACGACTGAGCGACTGAACGAACTGAACTGAACTGAAGACCAGGTTCCCCTGATGGCTCAGATGGTAAAGAATCTGCCTGCAATGGAGGAGACCCAGGTTTGATCCCTGGGTCATGAAGATCCTTTGGAGAAGGGAATGACAACCCACTCCAGTATTCTTGCCTGGAGAATCCCATGGACAGAGGAGCCTGGCAGGCTACAGTCTGTGGGGTCACAAAGAGTCAGACACGACTGAGCGACGAACACTTTCACTTTAACTTTAGGACAAGATTCAGGGTCTCCCTCGCCCAGAGCCTGGGCTACAGTCTGGTCCTGTCCATCCATGTATGAGCACTTTCTTGCATCTGTACTACATGAAGTACAATGCCCACCTCCCTTGCCCCCATTACGGTCCCTCTAATATGGGAGGAGAGAAAAATAAGTTCCCATGGCATTGCAGCTTTGGGAAGCCCAGTCTGCCCCTACTGCCACCGACCATGCTCTTACGTGGAGCAATTTTTCCTGAGAACAAAATCTCAAAACTACCCCATTGGCATCAGACCAAACCGAAGTTTTCCTCTATAGCATCCTCAGCATGGAGAGGCTGGGAGAAGCAAGAACATTCAGGAAGCAGAGAAGCCAGGCCAGCTGGCTTCAGTGGGTGGGGAGCCTGGGAAAGGGGGGCACTATGCCCAGGCTCATCCAGCAGCTGATCTGAGTAGTGACTCTGCTCTCCAGCACTGGAGTGGGCACCAGTGAAGATACAGAGATGTTGAGAACAGCCTTGCCCTTGAGAAGCAAACTATCTAACAATCAGACAAGCAAAAAACCTCCTCACTTGCAGGGAAGCACTGTAAACCACCATGTGGAGATGGCTTTCCCCTCCAATCAAGTCTTGGGTGTAGAGAGAGCCACAGACTAAGAGTTACTGAGATAGCAGCCCACTGGCTTCATGTTTGCTTAGAACAAATGAAACAGAAACATGTAATAAATAGGTGATACCATCAAGGCTTAAAGTCAAGAAGGTTCCAGGAGTGGTCACCCTCCATGAGGTTCTTGCTCTGTGAATTGATCAATGAGATAATATTCAGGCTAATAGATGGGTTTGGTGTGTAGTTATGGGGTCCTGAAAAGAGTGGCTACCTGATCCAGGGCTCTGGGCTGAGCCAAAGCCTGTTTGCACAGCATAAACAGCCAGCCATGGGCTGGCCACACCACTCACCACCAGAAATGGGATTGGTTCCTGCCTAGACCCTCCTCCAAAGGAGCCCCAGAAGAACGTAGATGAGGCTCAGCTGGCCGTGTTCTGCAAACTGTGGGCCTTGGATCCCTGCAGCAGTCACGCAGGAGCCCAGGCCCACCCAGACCAGATCAATCAAGTCCCAGGTGCGAGCCTTTCATCAGGGTTTTCCCGCAGGAAAGTGACAGTGTTAGTCGTTCAGTCATGTCTGACTCTTTGTGACCCCAACGACTGTAGCCCACCAGGCTCCTCTGTCTGTGGAATTCTCCAGTCAAGAATACAGGAGTGGGTTGCTATTTCCTTCTCCAGGGGATCTTCCCAGCCCAGGGATTGAACGTGGGTCTCCTGCATTGCAGGCAGACTCTTGACTGACTGAGCCACCAGGGAAGCCCTTCCTTCCTGTGGAAGCACAACTGATAAAAGGAGTGAGACCCGAAGGAAAGTCCTGCCTTCCCTTCAGAAGCTGAAGCCTCACTAGCTTCACAGCCGAAGAGCCAAGGATGGACTCACTGTGACTCAACCCGAACTCCTCTGAGGCCCTTTAAAAAATACGCTTCCTCTTTTTTTAGAGTCAGCCAACATCATGCCACTTTACTGCAGCAATAAAGTCAATAAAACAAGCTCAGAAAAAGTAAAAACAACAACAAAACCCAAACTCACATTTGTTAAAAAAAAAAAATAAAGCCACAATCCAGATTTTACATAAAAAGGACTTTGTTAAGGAAATATATTAGTATTTCAATGGTAGCCCTCTCAAGGCCTATTTTGGATATTGGGAAAACAGATTTTTTTTAAAAAGTTAAATAGTTCTTTTTTGTAACCGCTTTCCCCAAACGCTGTACAACCCAGCCCACACTATTCACGAATGCTTTACTACTGTCCGTTAGCTTTGGGGTGTCCTGCTGGCACATACACTGTCTTTTATTTTCCGTGGTGGTTGCTGCTCTCATTTTTGTTGTCCTTCTAAGTTCACGGCTTCATCCAATCCCAGCTGCAGCCACCACCACAAACAATAGCTAACGTTTGCTGAGCCTCTGAGCTCACCCCTCCATTAAAACTCACTACAGTCCTAAGAGCTATGGCCAGGATTATTATCCTGTTTTACAGATGAGAAAACTGAAATGGACAGGTTCAACTGACTTGCACGAAGTCACACGGTGAATAAACGGCAGGCCACGGAGGCAAGGCTAGGCCTAGTGCAGGTGTTCGTAACCACCATTAAAGGTTGGTTGATTCAGTGAGTTAAATTCAGCAAACCAAGCAACCCTTGGTAAACAGTTCTCATGACACATCGAGAGTTACAAAATATTCCTTGCCTTAGGAGTTCCCCTACTAATTTTGGAGACAAAACAGGTGCTGCACTGAGAGGATCACCAAGGCATAAAAGCACAGGGTCAACAGAGGCGAGGGGAGAGCCAGGAAGGCTTGTGCCTACTGAGGAGAAAGATCACCGTCATCACCGTCGTCCACTGAGTGCTTACTGCCTGCTAAGTGCTTATTATTTATTAACTTCTTAGTGCTCGTGACAACTTCATGAAGGATGAGGAAACTGAGTTATATAGGACTAGTCCAAGGTCGGGAGAAGGCAATGGCACCCCACTCCAGTACTGTTGCCCGGAAAATCCCATGGATGGAGGAGCCTGGTAGGCTGCAGTCCATGGGGTCGCTAAGAGTCAGACACAACTGAGCAACTTCACTTTCACTTTCCACTTTCATGCATTGGAGAAGGAAATGGCAACCCACTCCAGTGTTCTTGCCTGGAGAGTCCCATGGACGGAGAAACCTGATGGGCTGCAGTCCATGGGGTCGCACAGAGTTGGACACGACTGAAGCGACTTAGCAGCAGTAGCAGCAGTCCAAGGTCACTTGGATAGGAAATAGGATAGAGGACTATATCAGGATATAGTCCTGGATATAGGACAGGAAATAGGACCAGTCCAAGGTCACTCAGCTGGCAAGTTGGGATGTGCAAAGATGAACAGTGTTGGTCTGGCAGGTGCCAGGGCAGGGCCTTCCACATGGCAGGTGGTGCTGCAAAGACAAGGGTGGGCAGTGTGGCTTGACCACAGGCTGCTCGAGGGAGGGAATGCTGGACCCAGTAACGCTCTGACCTAAACTAACAAATACTGATGCTGTGCTTCAGACAATGGCATTGCCATTTACCAAAAGAGAATGGGAGGAGGTGCAGGGCCAGGGTGAGGTCCCGTCAGACACCCACTCACCCACCCAGCAGCGATTCAGCTTGGGGTCTGAGGAAGGGCCTGGATGGATCTTTAGCTGTGCCAATCAAACCCACTCAGAGGTGAGGCCATGAACGTGCTGGGAAAGCCTGGTGTTCAAGTTTGTTAAAGGATCATCATCCCATTTTACAGACGAGGAAACTGAAAATGACAGGTTCACTTAACCTGCACAAAGTCATGCAGGGAATAAGCAGTAGGGGGTGGAGGCAAAGTCTGGCCAAGTACAGGTGTTCTTAACCACCATTAGTGGTTGGTTAATTCAGTGAGTTGACTCAGCAAACCAACCAGCCCTCGGGATACAGTTCTCATGATGTCAACAGTTACAGCAGGTTGGGCCCCTACCACTTACTGGCCAAGAACCTCTGCTGCAGAGAGAGGAAACACGGCCAGGCCCAGGTCTTGGGGAACAGCCGCCTGTCAAGGCTGAGGGCAGGGAGCCAGAGGACACTGACGGGTGCCGGGAGGATGAAGGCTGGGAGATGGGTGAGGCTCACAGCGGGGACAGGGCAGCTGGTAAGTGTCCCCTCCCTTGAGAAGGAGGCTGTGGCAGAAGCCGGTTACAAGCACGGGAGAGTGGTGATTATCCTAGACAGGGGCTAGGCTGAGCATAAGGTAGCAAGAGTGCGAGCTGGGGACGGAGAGACCTGAGCCAGTGGGCAGGATGTGCTGGAGGAGAGAAAAGACGTCTTCAACACAAAGGGAGCTGCGCTTTTGGAGGCAGGAAGGCACCCGGGGAAGCAAGCAGCCCTCCTCCTGGAGGCAGAGGAAGCAGGCAAGGTGAGCCTGAGCCTGAGAGACCGGCTTGGTGGCCTCCTTATTCCACCCCAGGTAAAGAGCCGAGAGAAGAGGCAGCTCAATGGGAGATGCTCTGAAGGGTGGGGGAGCTGGTTGTGGCGGGGTCACCTGAAGGGGTGCAGGGCCCCCCTCAGGTGGACACAGGCCTCCTGGCCTACCCTCTGGGTAGTCTCACCCTCTCTCCAGCCTCTGAGGTCAGCAGCCCCCAGGCACCCTTCTGCTCCTTCCACCCAAGAGCTGGGGGCCCCCTCTGCCTGGACTATGACTCCTCAAAGTCCTCAGAGGACTTTGATCTCAAAGGGCTGGAAATGACTTGTTTTCAGTGCTCAGGTCTCAGCATAATTGTCCTTCTGAGAGTTTGCAATTTCATGTTCTGTTTAGGCCCCTTGTTTTGAGCTATTCCCTCTACCAGGCATGGAGTAATTAAAGGAGAGAGGGGGGCTGCCCTCAGGGACCTGAGGAGGAGCCTTTCAGCCAGAAGCCCCTCCTGCAAGGAGAAGCCAACAGCTTGCCAACCACGCAGAGGTTTCACACAGGAGGAAAGAGAGCGGAACCTTCAGCTTTCCAAGCTCGATGCCTAGGTTGGATGCTCCTTTCTCTTGGCCTTTCCAGGTGCCTCAGTGGTAAGGAATCCACCTGCAATTCAGGAGACATGGGTTTGACCCCCGGGTAGGGAAGATCCCCCGAAGAAGGAAATGGCAACCCACTCCAATATGCTTGCCTGGGAAATTCCATGGACAGAGAAACCTGGCAGGCTACAGTCCATAGGGCCACACAGAGTAGCACACAACTGATCAGCTAAACAACAATTCCCATTGCCTATACCTCATCTCCAGAACAGGCAGGAATCCCCTCCTCTCCCAGAGACCCCCAGGATGTGCCCACTGTCTGCACAGTACTGTCCCAGTGCCCAGCGGAGCTCCAGCCAGGTCAAGCTCTCCCTTCTCTCGAAGTCCTGGAGCCTCCCTTGCCTCACAGGGCAGGGTGACCACAAGGAAGGACACTTCCAGGCTACTCTGCACCCAGGCCAGGGTCACCATCCTGATCTCAGGTACAGGGTCCATTTCCTTAAGGACCTGTCACCACTGGGCAGACTGGGGCCTCTTGCAGGAGAAGAGCAGGTTGTGCCCATGCTGGAGTAGAGTGCTCAGCGTGCGCCTGCCTGTGCAAAGGCTCCCCGGGAATTACTGGCAGGAGGTGGGGAGGGGCGGTGGGGGAGGGGCCACAGTTGGGCTTCCCAGGTGGCGCTAGTGGTAAAGAACCTGCCTGCCAATGCAGGGGACATAAGAGACGAAGATTTGATCCCTGGGTAGGGAAGATCCCTGGAGGAGGGCATGGCAACCCACTCCAGTATTCTTGCCTGGAGAATCCCATGGACAGAGGAGCCTAGTAGGCTACCGTCTATAGGGTCACAAAAAGTCAGACACGACTAAGAGACTTAGCCTGCATATTGCAGGGGCAATAGTTTCGATGGGAACAAGAAGGCCCAGGGTGCAGATACAATGAAAGGAGACTGGGACGTGAGCTAGGCCTAAACTCGCTTCTATTGATCCAACAGTGATGCTCTCTGCCACACCCCGCAGGCATGATCAGAACCAACATTAAAGAAAAGAATATGCACGACTTTAAGATAAGATGGAGCAAGTGGTGAAATACAAAACAACTTTATGGAGCTGAGTGGGCTGGGAAAAATATCGTATGCAAAACAGAAGCAGTGCAAGCTGCCAGCTCTGGTCCTATGCTTCAGACACTCATTTGCTATGAATACTGTGAAAGCAAGTGAATACATATATTTAAATTTTTGTATGTTGTATGTGATACATACAAAATATATGCAGTGTCTAAATGAGTTATGAGGCATAATAATCAAATGAACACTTGTGAGCATGGTGCCAGTGCTGTGGGGCCACTCCCTACGTGTTTTCTCCAGCCCAGCTCCCTACTTACCCAGAGGTGGCCAGGAACTTCATGCATGCATGTTTTTTGATCAGAGGTTTGAGTTTCACTCAACATTTAACCTGGGAGCTCCCTCCAAACTACAGTGGGTGGTTTTTTGTTTGTTTCCGGTGGTGGTCATGGTAAAATGTCTTTTGTCCTGAAATGTTTTCAGACCAGAGATAAGTGTTTTCAAAATGCTCAGACCCACAGTTTCCCTGGGAGAGGGGCTTCCTCATGGAAATGAAGAGCAATTTTTCAACTAACATATGAATTTCAAAGGTGCACGTCCTGTGACTGTAAAATGTGACTAGTCATTGTCTTGTCTGGCTCTTTGTGACCTCATGGACTGTAGCCAGCCAGGCTTCTCTGTAAGTGGGATTTTTCAGGCAGGAACACTGGAATGGGTTGCCATTTCCTTCTCCAGGAGATATTCCCAACCCAGGAACTGAACTCATGTCTCCTGCATTGGCAGAAGGATTCTTTACAACTGAGCCACCTGGGAAGCCCCAGTAGAGTGCTCTAATATTTACTGTACTCAAGGAGTACTGTACTCATTAGCTAAATTAATTCTCATAACAATCCTACACAGTACACATTATTGTCTGTATTTTGTGCATGAGAAAAGCGAGGCACAGTGAAGTTAGTCATTTGCCCAAATTCAGACAACCAGAGGGCTTCCCTCATAGCTCAGTTGGTAGAGAATCTGCCTGCAGTGCAGGAGACCTGAGTTCGATTCCTGGGTTGGGAAGATCCCCTGGAGAAGGAAATGGCAACCCACTCCAGTATTCTTGCCTGGAGAATTCTTATTCTTGCCTGGAGAACAGAAGAAGGCTACAGTCCATGGGGGTCACAAGAGTTGGACATGACTTAGTGACTAAACCACCACCACCAGACAACCAGAAGGGGGCAGAGTCAGGATTAACGAGCCACAGATGACATGCTCTTCCCTCTGTGCCCCCCTCACATGGATGGGACCACCCCTCGTCAACCTGTCTCTGAGTCTTCCTTGCCTCCTTCCTTCTAAATCCCTCCACAGCTTGTTCTATCCCATGCAGCTTATCCCCGCTTACTACAGTCATTGCTGGTCTGCCTCTCCCACTGAACAATGAATATCTTCAGGGACAGGAACAGGATCTTATTCAGCTCTCCAACTCCAGCACTTAGCAAGGTGCTGGATACATGTGTCAGAAGCAAACCACTTACCAGTAGAAAATGTTTATGCCAAATGTAATAACTGTAATTTCATCTACAGTGTGAGCACACTTTAATATTTAATAACTTTGTTGCTGCAAGAACATAACATGTAAATCAAATAATTTTAGGTATGCTACTGAAATCTGTCGCTTAAAGGAATCCTAGAAGAGATGAATGAGTACTGGACTTGGAAACAGGAGGCATGGGTTCAAAATCCCATCACAAATTACTGATTTTACTTGGGCACGAGGCTTGTCCTCTCTCAACCTCATGTTCTCCACTTTTAAAACTGAGCAAATACCTCCTGATCTCCTGAATCACAAACACTGGGGATGCAGCCAAGCAATATATGTTTCAATAAGCCTTCTGGGTGATTCTGATCAATTCTCAAGTTTAAGAACCACGGGTATGCTATAATTCACAGTATCAATCACATACAAAATGACTTCTTCTGGAGAATGATTTTTTTTGTGAGGCTCCAATTTTAATCATCAAAGCAGCCCATGTATAAATGAAAACTATCCTAGTCTACTCTTAAGTTTTGCTGTCAGTCATACACACTTAGGGAAATAGTGTGATCACTTTGGATCTCAATTTCTTCACATATGCAATGACAGAATAAGCTAGAAATAGATCAGCAAACTTCACACCACAGGCCAAATCCAGCCTGGTCCACTGTCTGTTTTTGTACAACCTGTACGTTAAGAATGTTTTTAATATACATTTTTAAATGACTGAAAAAAATTAAAAGAAAAACAATATTTTGTGACATGAACATCCAGTGAAATTCAACTTTCAGTTCCCCTAAATAAACTTTCATGGAAGCACAGCCACGCTCATCCACTCGTGTATTGTCTACAGCTGCTTTTGCATAGTAACAGCAGAGCTGGGGAGTTGCGACAGAGACCATATGGCCACAGAGCCTAAAATATTTATTACTTGACCCTCTAGAAAAAAAGTTTGCCAGCCCCTGGGCTAGGAGATGACTAAGTTCTCTTTGAACTCCAAAATTCTACGATCCTATGACTTTACAGAATTTTATAGTGTTCCTGTCTTCAAATACTGCCGGCTATGTAGTTGGAACAGTACACCTAGGTTGCCCAAGTCAAAGTTTTGAAAACCCAATTACCCTAATTACTGCTCTAGGTAATTAATTTGGTGAATAAACCATATTAATTTAAAGTGCTGCACTTTGTTCCAGTGCTTAAAAATTGCTGCCACATTTTATGAAATTCTCTTTCATTACTGTGGCCATACAGAATCAGTGAGAATAAGCCGTGTGCTCAGGAAGCTGGAACGCATTCTAGCCAGTTATCCTCACTTAGAAAATTAAGGCAGTTTCTATGGCTGGTTTGCTGTTTAAATATCCTTTGCTCAAATCTACCCTTTTCAATAATGATTTCAGTGGAGAAATTCATTCTAATGGTCATGCAATTCTGCAGAGAGTTTACATTTCTGATAAAGACAGTTTACATTCCTATAAGGCCCCCCACTTACTGGTTTCGTTGGTGGCTCTGTGGTAAAGAACCTGCCTGCCAGTGCAGGAGACACGAGTTGGATCCCTAGGTTGAGAAGTCCCCTAGAATAGGAAATGGCAATGCACTCCATGGGTTGGAGAACCCCATGGACAGAGGAACCTAGCAGAATACTGTCCACGGAGCCTCGAAAGAGTCAGGCATGACTTAGCAACTGAACAACAACGGGATTCCCTTTAATTTTTCATTCTCTCTAATTTCCAATGAGCCTTGGGTGCCTGTGGAGTAAAGCAGGTGGTGGCTTAGGAGAGCAGTGAGGAAAAGACCCCTGCTCGTCTCTTCAGAAGGGTCAGGTCATGTTAGACATGAGAGGCACCTTAGAGGCCATTCAGTCCTGCCCATTATGGTGAATCTGAGGCCCTGAGAGTGCAAGTGACTTATCCAAGGTCACACAGACTGTCTAGAGTCAATCTGGGACTGAAACCCATATCTCTTGACTCCAGATCTAGTGCTCGCCAGCATTTCAAAACCCTTTTTTTTGAAAGGCCTGGCTTCTGTTCCATACCGAAAAATAAGGATTTTAGGCGAGGACCTTAGGAAGGTGATACACTGGACAATATACTGAGAAACGGCTGACACGGCCATTTTTTAACACCAGGGCTGCGAAAAAGAAGGCGTTCTCCAGCTTAGTGCTTTTCTAACTAGCTCAGTGAAGAGAGCTGAGAACTTTGGGTTTGCAGTTGTTTTTTCACTTCCCCTTGATTGCAGACTGATAGTTTTGTGAAAGACAAATAAAACGCTGGTGCACTACCTAATTGAGATAACAGTTTCTAAACCCTCTCAATCTCTGTTCCTAACTCCTTGGTCTGGGACCCACACTGACCTTGTCCACAGCCTGGCACTGGCATGAAGGGGGCAGGAACCAGAGGCCGAAGGCTCCAAAACCAGCCTGGAAACCTCCTTTGAGGCTGCTCCGGTGCCACAGGACCCTGGGCAAGCCTGAGAAGAGCACTCAAAGGGCCCTGGCATTGCCCTGGAGCCCCTGACAGCGTTGCCGGCTCTCTGCTGAACCAACTGCTTAGAACACAGTTGCCTCTGCAAAGGAGGCACAGTTTCCCCTCAGGTCAGTTAGGAACATCTGCTGGGTGGCTACCCTGCAGTCTTAAAGTGCATGTGCTATCTGACCAGGCTAAGCTTGTAATTCCCTTGGGGGACTGAGCCTCATAAGGAATCCACATCAGAGAAACAGCAGGCATAGGAGCTGACATGGCAAGAATCTCAGACTCTGACGAACCCAGAACACCGTTTGCCTTAAGTCTCAGATACCCTTAATCAGTTCTTTATAAAGCAAGAGCAGGGTCATGGTAAGCACCACCCCACTGTGCAAAGAAAAACAGGACAGAGGATTGAAAACTGTTGAAAATCACAACCTTTGCAGAGTAGAATCCAGGCAGGCCACTTAAAAGTAACAGCAGAAAAGCCCACACCACCTGTCCTGCCACACCTGGCCTAAACTCAAGCCTGAGCACTCTCTTTTCAAAAACTAGTTATTTAGAAATCATTCCATACTTATGAAAAGTTGCACAGTGTGGCATTTTCAGGAAGATTCTGTTCTAAGGGGATCCTCCTGGTGCCAAGTGGTCCTGGAATGTTAGCTTCCACACTGCAGTGAGGATCCTTCTGGTCCCTTCCTGCTGGACAGCCCCACCCTTGAGGTAGTCAGACTGGTCACAGAGGTATGATGAAATGACAGTGAGCCCACGGCGGCTAAGTAACCGGATTCAGTCACCACGGCGCACTTAGTGGCACACGTTTAATTAGGTTTTAATGCAAGTAATTCGATAACTACTCCTGGCCATCCACTACAGAACTGTCAACGCTGAGAGCTTTTTTATTTAGCGTCTCTTCCATCTACATTGAGGCAGCCTCCCCGCTGACCCTTGTCAAAGAACCCCATCTGCTGGTTGCCACGGTAACTGAAGGCGACCAATTGAGCTGAACAGAGTGACTCAGAAATAAAATCTGCGGCCAAAGGAATTCTGCTAAGAGTAATAAATCATTTAGTAAAAGGAGATCCTTCACACAGTGAAGAGTGTTGGGATAATATGATGGCATAACTCTTCCAGCTAGAAGGTCCATGGCAGATCAGAGTGATTAGGCTTGCCAGAGGGTTCATGTGGTTGCTAGTGGGCTCAAACAGCAGAGAAGTCAGATCCTGCCCATTTATGCGCCATCGTGGGGGAGAAGGAACCAACTACATCAATTGTTTCGTGTTTGGGTTGCAAAATTCTGAATTTTAAGAAGTGGAAAGAGAACCAGTCCAGGTTTCTAACACTCCATACTCTTTTTTTTAAAAGTAGCACAAGTAAACAAAATGCCCCATGTAGCTCATGTGGCCTTGAGGAAGATGGCAGAGAGAACAGACACTGAGATTGCTTTGGAATAAAAATGTCTAGCACCATCTCTTTGTCATCAATCAACTTTTAGGTGCTCCAAGCAAAAGTCATCTGTGTGAACAAAACATGCAGTCTTTGAAATGGCAAGGGAGATAGGATTCAACTCAGAGGGTTGAGGGTATCACCACAGGATGGTCTTAGAGAGGGTGGAGGCTCTGAATAAGATGGGCAGAAGAAAAAGAAAAGGAGAGGCCTTGTTGGGGGCGGGGGGTACTCTGGGTGACAAGAGGCAGCACACCGCAGGCCCCTCTCAGTGGGCACAGAGTTGTACTTGAGTCCCACTAGGAATCTCTACAGCCCACAGTGCACAGATTTTAAGAAAAAAACCCAGACATGCTAAATCATCCATCCAGCATTTAATCTGCAGATGGAAGTTCCTTAGTGGTTGTGGTGGGAGAAGCAAGGTTAAGGGCAGTAGACATCACTGCCCTGACAGCCAATGACCAGAGGGGATGAAGGGCTTCAGGACACAGAGACAGCAGGGCTGTGTGCTGGGGGATGGAGGTAGGGTGGTCCCGCAGCCTTACCCTGCTGCTCTGCTCAGGCTGTATCCCACCCCTCAGTGGTCAGGATACTGACATCTTTCCAACCCCTAACCCCCAGAGTGATGGGAGGACTATGTATCCTAAGTCGTGAACCCCAGAGATAATTTCCTCCTTTAGGAAAAGAGCAACCGCCAAAGAGAAGGTAGGTCCCCCTCGCCCCACTCCCATCCTAGATGCCACCAATAAAAGGCTTCATCTTAGAGAGTTTTAGTGAGATTCCGTAGATGGCTTTAAGAGCAGCTGTGCACGCCCAGGACGAGTCTTTTCCGGTGCCTCGCCCGTTCCAAGAGCCCACCAGGCAAAGCCTTCCGGGGCCACGACGCTTCTGGGAGCCGCCAGCCCGGGTCCCACCCAGCGCCGGGCAATGATGTCTCTGCGGTTTGAAGGGTCGGCCGGGCTCCAAGAGCGCCTCTGGCGCCCCACACCTGCGCTCGGGCGCCCGCGGAGGGCAGGGCGGCCTCCAGCACCGGCTCCCGCCGCCGCCGCCGCGGTGGGCCCCACGCAGCCCAGCGGCCCGCCCTCCCCTCGGCTCGGCCCGGTCCGGGGATGGGTGGCCGCATGCTCGGGCGCGCCGGCCGCGGGCGGGGCGGGGCGGGGCGGGGGAGGCCCGCTGGCCGGCATCTGGCTCCGGAGGCTCCGCGGGGGCTCGCAAGGCCTCTGGACTTTGGCAGAAGGAGAGGATTAAGCTGAGATGGCAGTTGAAGGAGGGAAACGGATGAAAGCTTCATTAACTCCAAGCTCACGTCCCAATTTATTTCCCTTGAGAAGCAATGTGGAAAAAGTTTCCTTGTGATGGGAAAGTGCTGAGTGATTGTTTGCTTTTCTTACATTCAATTCCTTATTTGTAAACAATAACAAAAATTAATCAGTTTGCTGATCATGAGGGACTCATGATTTTAAACAGAAAAAAATTTTAATTGAACAGAAAAAAAAAAAACTTGCTAATAGAGATGCTGAAGAAATATTACAACCCATTTTAATATCTATGTTACTGATTAAGCTTCTCACGTGACTTAATTGAAACTGGCAAATATCTTAAAGAAATGGAAATTTAAAAGGTGCTGGGTATGATATGTCTTTAATTTTCCCCTGTTCTCATCCAATAACTAAACTGACTTTTATGATCAACCCTAAAATGTGCCATGAAAACAGGACTTTTTTAATGATTTTATGATTCCATAAAAATATCTCCAGTCCTGCTTGATGACACAGTTGTTCATGCCTGAACTCCCTCTCCCTTCTTACAAAGTTACCATTAGTTTCACTTCTAAAACCCTACTTCCAATTCTTTGTCTCTGCTCACTCTCCCGAATTCTCCTCCATATTTCAATTCCCAGACACTCTTGAACTTTGCACATGCTGCCAGTTTGAGCCTGCACAGAATAATCAGTATATTAATTCCACTCAGAGACAGTGAGATTTTTCTAACACAATCTGCCCAACCTGAACTCTTTCCTTCAGAAACACTTTGCCTTTAAAAAGAAACTCCCAGCATGAACCTCATAAGAAGCGACATGTAACAGACAGTGCATGTGGCGCTGGGCGTGCAGCTCGGAATTAAAAGAGAGTTTTTCACTTTGTTTCTTTGGTGCCATGTGCATAATGTACATGTGGACGAAACTGACATCAGACATTTAAAGGCAAAAAAGAGTGGGGGGAGGGGGATGTGATGGTGCAGGGAAAGAAAGAAAATATGTTGATAAAAACAGTAACTTCTGCTAATCTACATTTTCCAGTTACTGTCTTAATTAAGAATGTTAGGAAATATGTTGCAGTTTAATTGCATTGTTTCAAGAAATTCTAATGCTGACAAATTTGGGACCAGGGTACACTTGGATGGTAAAAGGAACTGAAGTGGCAGCTTCTTCCAATTGGTAGATAATCAAAATTATGTTTTCCACAGACAACCCCCATGCCCTTGATCCTAAATTCAGAAGACAGAGGAAGAATAGCCTAATACTGTGTTCAGTATGAAATGAGTTATGAAAAAAAATAATGTTTTTAATCTATGTATATGAGATAGGAATAATTTTTTAGTATAAATGAAAAAAATTCACACAAAAAATGAAATACCACTTCATCTGAAATTTCTGGGTAACATTATTATCCCTGTAGAAAATAACTACTTAGGAAAAAGTTGGTGACAATCTTCAAATTATTCTCTGATGACCTCGAGACATTAAAAATCAAATGCCTCAGCCACAAGTACGTAAACACAATGACAGTTTGAAAACATTCAGATGTCAGATCGCTGCATCCTTTTCTTCTCCTGCAGCCCAGTCACACAAGCCCTAGGCTTCATTTCCTTTGGAGTGGGGGGAAGACTGATCATCACAAAGCAAAATTTTGAATGTGTTAAATTAGAATGTGTTTTCCTTGCTCAGTGTTCCTGTGATAGAAGTTGTAGAAGCAAGGTAACCTCCCATTTCCGACAGTATACCACTTAACCTGGATGTTAACACTTCTCACTTGACCCCATTTTCTGGGACCTGTGCAGTTGGGCTCACTGCCTCTGAGAAGGGAAGCGGGGGCTCAAAGCCTAAGGAAGGCGCTGCTGTTCAGTGCCCTCCCATCCCTAGGGTGCAGCACCGGCCAGACCAGCAACCTCCACTGACCCAGCTACTTCATTCAAACCGGTCTGATGATTTGGTCAGACAAACTGACCAGTTCTTTGACTGGATCGACTGTTCATTTCATCTTCCATTAACTACGATTTATGATACACCTAGAGCCTCAGGGTTCAGAGCCCCCTTGGAGGAGGCGGGCCTAACTTTTCTAGCAGCTAAAGATACTGCACCATATGTGCAATGGCCCTGGAATGAGAATAAAATAAGATCTGTTTGCCCTAAAACGTAGCTGAAATGTCCAAAGAGCTTGGGGAAGAGAACCAACTCGAAAGCTCTGCTCTCACTGGGAGGTCTCATGGCTCCTTCTGCCTCAGCCTCTCAGAACAAGAATGGTCAGAGGACTTGTCCACGGCTGAAATACTGCCAACCTGCTGCCATTCTCAGTGTCTCAGTTCTTACACTCTCTTACTCTTTGTACTGGAGAATAGAATTCCAAGGTCTCAAATTGCGGGGTAAATGGCATGTGTGACCTCAAATTCCAGAGTCTTCAATGCTATGGAATTAATATAATTTTTTTTCCCCTATCTCACAGGAGAGCCAAAATAATGAAGGACGCATCTCTGGTGTGCTCAACACCTACAGCTGCCTGACCGGGAAATGAAACATTTTCCATCTTTGGGGGTTTCTGGAAATTCTGGTGGTCGAAAACATTCCCCCCAGTAGCTGGGCAACCTTCCCAGAGAGGCCTTTGTCGGGCAGCACTGGAGGCTGGTGTGCGGCGCCCGGACTCCTGCGGAGGGCGGCGGCGCCGGCGGAGGACACTGAGCTGAGCAGCCCCCGAGTATCGAGCATCGTTAATCACCAGATCAGACAGCGAGAGGAAAGTTCAGGCAGGACACAGAGGCGGGGAGAACTCACGAGTGTAATTAGACGTTGAAAAGTTCTGAGTCAATTCTCAGAGTTTAGAGAACATTAAAAGAAGAATACACAATACTGGGGTGGGGGTGGGGGAGGATTGGAGACAGGGAAGCAGTACGCGCCCGAGGGCCAATTGCCTCTCCAGCAGCGGCAAGGCTGTTCCTGGGCTCGCAGGACCATTTGTTCCATTACACAATCTCCTGAAGCCATTTAGAGAGAGCTCAAACAACTGCCTGTACCAACACGACACATGGCTTCCCATCCCGACTCTTTGCTAATCCAGACGCTCCAACCATCTTTCTTTAAGATGCCATATGGTTGGCAGAAGCCTGTAGATCTAACAGCACATCTGCTTGTGCGTTTCTTCTTCCCTCCATCCCCCCAACAAAAGAAGGATAGAGAGACAGACCAAGAGGAGGGCATGTGTGTGTACCTCTGCCTATGTCCTTATTTCCTTTTACGGACTCTAACTAAATAAAACTATCATGGGGATGACTGCAGTTATTCAGGGCTGAAATCCGTTTTTACTAGACAACATGGCGATCTCTTTGCTTGTCAATGATTTAAATCAAGATTAGAAAAACAAAGGATGGATGATCCACTTTTTCCAAAAGAGTGATTATTGGAAAAAACCACTTCAAAGCTCTCCCTCCTGGAGTCCTTGTGAAGCTTTCTTGTCGAAAGAGAGGGACAGCACCCTTGCCTGAAGCAATTTCTCCTTTTCTTTTCGGTCAAGGAAGACAGACAAGCTGAGAAACTAGCAGATACCCAGAGCCTGCTTTGTTAGCAAGCACGCACGGCTGTATGCTAATGAGTCGGCACCGACACACGCTGCTTTTTTGGTATGATGAGCAAAGATTGTTGACACTGTTGAAATCCTGGCTCTCCTGGCCTGTGAGCACACGGGCTGCCTCCTTGGAATCTGGCCCCCAGTAAGACAGGCTGCAAAAAAATAATACATTTTCTACTCTCCTGATGACTGAAATCTGGCCATTTACAACTTAGAGCAGTTGGGCGGGGGGGAGGGGACGTTAGAAAAACATTCTAAAAGATTCTATCAAGCTGGGAATCACAAAGACACAGGTGAAATTTATGGGTTTCTTTTCAACTAAAAGTGAAACCTTGTAGACACATGTTGAGTGATCAAGGCCAGAATGCTGACTTCAGGAGCAAACCCCTGAAAAGTGAGGGTGAGGGGCCCTTACTGTAGCCTTGGCCGCATGGGGTGGCTGGGACATTCCCACCACACTGGGCAGAGGGCACTCTGCATTTGGGACCACACTGCTAACGGCGCCATCTCAGTTACAGGAGAAAAGCTAAGTGTTTGGTTTTCTTGTAAATCTCTCTGACCCATTTGTCAGTTGACCATACGTTGTTTTCCAAGTCTGTGGAAAGATAAGGCGGGAAAAAGCAAAGCAGAGATTCCATTGTTGCAAAAGTACAACTTTTTTTTTTTAAAGTCAAGGAAGAGTGGGGGGAACTACATCTTTTGATTGCTGAGCATGGAATAGCCCTTTGCCTGCCAAGAAGCTCTCAGGGGTAGGTATTATTGCAGTTTGGCTAGATAAGGAGACTAACACTTAGAATTACACAAAAAGAAGCAAAAGATCCCAAAACTTCAGCAAAGCTATTCAGCTAGGAATTGCCAAACTCAAAAGACCATGTCTGTCTCACTTACAGACCAATAGGGCCCACGTGTGCAACTACAGTTATACACCCAAGCATTACCTCATGGATATGCCCAGGGTCACATATGCCAGTCGAAGCAGATCACTCTTAGCTGGTGAGCAAAACGCCAGTTAGTTATTCAGGCAATTAGTATTCAGGCAAGGGGACCAAACAGTAAATTCCATTTACTTGTAATTTACAACCTGAATATAGCTTCATGTAACTGAAATGCAAAGACATGCAACATTACTAAAAAAAATGGAACATTGTAATAAAAATATCAGAATTTATCGATTCAAAAAGTATGCTCTTTAAATTATTCACCTTGAGGACAGCACGTGCATTTCTATAACTGCCATGTTATAGAAATATATATAGAAATATAACTGCTGCTATGTTCCTTCATAGGTACATGTCACTAAGGCCTAGGGCTTAGTGGATACACATGTAGGTTTGTGAGTGCATATTAAGTACATTTCATCAAAATCATTTGTTTTAATAAAATACATGCAGTCTATGAAGCTCGGCATGCTGCAGTCCACGGGGTCACAAAGAATCGGACATGACTTCGCGACTAAACGACATGCTGTACTAATTAACGATGACACAACAGCTCAGAGAAGATACTGAGCCTAATTCTACTATCAACAGGGACAATTCAGTTATTACAATTCAGTTATTATCACTGAGATATGGCTATGTAGAAAGACGGGTTTAAATTTTTAAAAAATACCTGTTGAAGTCTGAACACGATCCAAGGTGAATTCTTCTAAGCCCGTTTCATGTCTAATATAAAGTGATACTACCTACCTCAGGATTGTGGTGAGAATTAGAGATAGCCTGTATAGTGTCTGGTACTTTGTAGATTCTCAAGAAATGAAAATACAATCATTATTGTTATTGTTTCAGAGCATATAGAAACTGCTTTCACGTACATTAGTTCATCCAACTCTGAAAACAGCCCTGGCATGTAAGAAGTTTTTCTTCTGTCAGTGAATGAGATAGCTGAAACTTGAAAATAAAATAACTCAAGCATGTATACCTGTGGCGGATTCATTTTGATATTTGGCAAAACTAATATAATTATGTAAAGTTTAAAAAATAAAATAAAATTAGAAAAAAAAAATAACTCAAGCAATAGCATGAGCTACTAGTAATTATGTGTTGAGCCCTTTCTGTATGCAGTTACTGTGATAAGTGCTTTTCTAGCCATTTTCGATCATAACAACAACCCTTTGAGGAAGATATTACTGGTACTCCTATAATTCTCATTTTACAGACAAGAAAGTGAGGCTAAGAGATGCTGCCAATATCTTGCCTGGTAAGTGGCAGAGCTGGAACACAATCCCAGGTCTGTCTTCTAAACCCATTATACTAACAATAGCTGTAAAACACTGAAGGCAGGACTAAAAACCAGATTTCCCTGTTTAAAACCCAGTGGCCCTTTTGTCTGTAATCATGTTGTCCTTGGGTGGGACTTACCTAAAGCTACTGCACATGTGACAAGGAAATTTGCTAGTACAAAACTCCTTGTCCTTACCAAATTTCCCTGGATGCGAACAAATTCTATACGGTCCATGGTTCAAGTGTCATAAGCAGTGCCCACTCACACAGAGCCTGAAGGCTGGGTGCTCCCTACAGCACCGTGAAACATTAAAGCAGTGTTCTTTTATAAGATGGCAGGACATGACATACGCATTTGAATGCATCACACACACAAACACACGCCAACAAAGCTGTCATTATATATTTGGAAACTAATTTAATATCACTGAAATTGTCAGAAAACTTTTTATCAAGATAATAGTCTTTCAATAAAAATGAACTATCAACAGAAGCCTTCCAAATCAAAATTACGTGCTAGGGGTACTGGAATATTCTGAGGTTTCTGACCAGATACTGACATGAAGAAATGGGAGCTGATGCAACTAAAATCTGGATCTACGGTTCACATACGTGCTTTACCAGACAGCCCTCTTCAAATAAAGCGATGGAGCTGCTCTCGTGAAGTCCCTCCTCGTTTCTGATGGAGTGAGAAAGGGGCTGTCACCTCAGGTAGGCTCACCTTGATCCCTCTGCCCTCTTCCTCCTTGTGTCCCCTTTATCTCACTGGATATGAACTGATTTCTGTAAGTCAAGTTTCCCCACTGGTTCTCTCCTCTATTACCAGAGCTTTCAGGCTCCTAATTTCAAGACTGACTTCAACTCAGATCAAAGTGGAACAGGATTAAAAAAAAAAAAAAAAATTCTTTGATCACATTTTTAGTTGATGGTCGAAAACAGTTTCCGGGAGGGTCCCAGCACATGGGTTGTAAATGGAGATGTGTTACTTGGAATTTAGAGCCCTCTAAGTACAACGTGCCCCACAGGTTATAAATCTCAAAGGCTTCTCAAGAGTGTTCTGGAATGCATTATTATGAGGCAGCACTCGGGTCTACCAAGAATGGAGATCTGCGTATTAACTTTCCCACAAGAGTGAGACCAGGGGCCCCAGAAGCAGATATTTTAAATAATATGTCCTTCATTAATTTCATATAATTCCATAGGCTGCAGTAGCCCTGGATTGTAGCATGAGAACAAAAGGATCATTTTATTCTAACTTTGCTAAAGATATCGGTAGGATGGACTTCCCCTATCATACCTGAGTGTGATTTCCTGAGCCACTTACCCACTCTGAACAGGAACAACAGAACTTGCATCTCCTGAAGCACAACATAAGCTCGATTTCCCATTATACCTTGTTCCTTGTGCTGAACACTTTAGCAACTCACATACCTCGTGTTTGCTGAAAACATCCTATACTCCAGGCACTGTTCTGAACATTTCTGCATAATAACTCATTCAATTCTCTTAACCAATTCTCATAATTTAATAGCCTCACATTAAGTGCTACTGCCGTTCAGTCACTCAGTCATATCCGACTCTTTGCAACCCATGGACTGCTGCCTGCCAGGCTCCTCTGTCCACGGGATTTCCCAGGCAAGAATGCTGGAGTGGGTTTCCATTTCCTTCTCTAGGGGATCTTCCCAACCCAGGGATCGAACCCACATCTCCTGCTTGGCAGGCAGATTCTTAACCACTGAGCCACCAGGGAAGCCATCACATTAAGTACCATGCCCCAGATCACACAGCACAGAAGTAGTAGAGCCTGTATTTGATGCTAAGCCATCTGGGTTCAGGATACACAATCTTAACTACCCTTTGCTCAAAGTGACTCTCAAAGACATTATGTAGGAAACTGTATGATGCCTACCTAGCCTACCAGTCATGGGAATTTGGTGACATTTAGCCTCTTTTGACCCTGAGTTTCTTCAAAGTAAAACATAATTTAAACACTTGTCCTACCTATCTATGTCACAAGGATATGTATTATATTCTCTCCCATGTTTACTGCTTTTTTTTAACCCTATGTGTAGAGGTCTTTTCTAGGCCCAAATCAGTTGTGACCACCTTGAGGGGAGAGGCCAGTGTCTAATATATTTTGATAATGACCATGACCAGAACCCAAATTTAGTCAGCACCATCTTCATCTTAGCCTCATAAGTTGCCACTTTGGGTGCTATTAATAACTGGGCCCCCCAGAATGAAAAACCAAGGATCCCTTGCTTTGCTAGTTAAAGATAGGGGCAAAGACTTGTTCATACTGCATTTGGTGTTTAAATGCCTTTTCCAAAACAGTCTCAGGTGAACTGACAAGCAGTGAAATTAGCCAGCCCTGCTAAGACATGAAGTGGTGGTCTGACCCGGACTAAGGGAGAGCTTCCTTTCCGGAAGCCCCTGGGGTCAGTTGGTCACCTGCCACGGTCCACGTGGATATTAAAAACAATACCACAACAACTGATGGAATGCAGCTAACATGATGAGAAGGATGATGAGATTATATACCTAAAAAGAAACACTGCCTTTCTGGAGACAGAGAAAATTGGTGATACAAATGAACAGCTGTTTGGGAAGAAAACATTATTTCCAAAACCCAGACAAAGCTCTATTTATTACATTTCAGAGACACTTAAATTATAGTGTCTGAAAGCTATCTTGTCATGGGTATCTGTGACACCTAAATTATCCAAAAATCTGAAAGGTTAAGCCACAATAAAGATTTTAAGTGAGAAAGACTTAGAAAAAGTTCTTTTTGTCTCAAAGGATCAGGTGAGTAAATCTGCTGTAAAGCATAACCTGATGAGTACTAAGCTCCAGGACTAAACCTTTTGGAAATCCAATAGATTATGCAATTCAAAATTCATTCGGAGATGTTAATATGTGCTGTTTTAAAATCTAAATGCAAAATGCACTGTTCCCATGGTCTGTGATCTTCTTGTTCACAGTGGTTCTCTGGGCACTTCATTGCCCGAAGCTCCAGGCCTGACGCAGGTGCTCCACAGGAGTCCCAGATGTTCTCTGTGCTGACTGTCCTGGGCCAGGCCTGCAGAGGAGATGCTGGGCACGGCGGCCACTGAGGGGGCTTGGGCTCAGAGTTCTCACCATCAACCCTGACCCTCCCAGAAGAAACCACGGCTTACCAATGCCTCTCCCACTGACTAGCATGTGTCTGACTGCCTCTAGACATTTCCAGAGAATGGACTGTCACACATTGGCTAAGGGAAAACAAAGGAAATCTTATTTAGTTGCATCTAGGAAAAGTTAATGGCATCCCACTCCAGTACTATTGCCTGGAAAATCAATGGAGGAGCCTGGTAGGCTGCAGTCCATGGGGTCTCTAGGAGTCGGACACGACTGAGCGACTTCACTTTCACTTTTCACTTTCCTGCATTGGAGAAGGAAATGGCAACCTACTCCAGTGTTCTTGCCTGGAGAATCCCAGGGACGGGGGAGCCTGGTGGGCTGCCGTCTATGGGGTCGCACAGAGTCGGACACGACTGAAGCGACTTAGCAGCAGCAGCAGCAGCAGGAAAAGTTAAACAGTGGATCGAGTGACCACACTGGGAGTTCTGTCACCATCCACTGTAGATGTTCACTCTAAATCTTTTCAGTTCATCATTCCAGCTCATTCAAGTAAAATACAGACTTCAATCTAGATTGGAAAGACAACCAAAACAACAGCTTAAAGAAGTAAACTGAAATCCATTATCGCTTGATATTTACAGGTACTTTCAATCTATGTTTCCTTGCCCATGGGGGTGACCTGACCGTGAACGCCAGGGGTGGCCAATAGGAATCTTTATCGCTCTATGCAACTGCACTTGCCTTCCTCCCTTCATCCATTTCTTGTTTACTGTTCTACCTTACTTCCTACACACCTCACCGGGTGTTGTGCAGCTTAGTAAGTTAGCAAAGGCTTGCAATTTTCCTAGTGAAAGGTGTTATGGTGTTATGTAAATACACAGTATTATTTTGTCTTTATTCCAGCACTGCCTGGTTCGAAATAGTTCAGTGTGTGTAAATATGTTGAATAATGTGTATTAATTGGATTTTTTTTTTTTTTTTAGCAATTCCCTGGCGTCCCAGATACTAGGTGGAAGCAAGCTTACTTTCACAATGAAATATTAAGTACAGTCTCAGACAACTATTCATAATTCTTTGTGCCTTTCAAATTGAATTCTAGCTAGATGAATCCACCAAGCATGATGAATCATTTGCTTGAATACTAGACAGAATCACTAAGTTCGACCTCTTATGAAAATAAATAGAGGCAGATGCAAAGGTTAAAGTTCACAACACAGCAAGTAGCCCACTCCAGAAGATGGGAACAAGCATGTGCGCTCTCTTAATTGTAAACAATTAGCATAACTGAAGAGCCTAAGGGTACAACATTCAGAAAAGTATTTCAAAGTACCAATACCACCACATGTTTTAAGTTGGAATTTTCAAAAATAAATATCACTCTGAGGATCAAGTGTCAGTCAGGGCCACGTTAGCTATTGATGCCCTCTTTTGTTGCCCTTGTGAACATCATTTCATTCAACCATGTCAGCAATCTAGGGTCAAGGAGACCGGAACCATGGCAACCTAACTTTCTTCATGAGGTTCTGAAGAGAGGACTATTTCCAGACTTCTCTCTAGAGAACAGCCCCCCTACAGACTGCTGGCTGTCATGGGGACACTGAGAATTCACGTCAATTACAAGTCTTTCCAGGAGTGATCACTATTCACATCGCCTGTGTAGGCATGTGCCCATTTGGCAGAGTAGTCTCGTTATAGGCCCTACCACAGATGACAAACAGTGCCTCCCACACAAAGGGAGTCAAAAGTATAAGCTCTAGAATAATCATAAAGATGGGGAAAAAGTGTCAACAGATTGCTGAAAAATGTGCAAAACTCATAAAATGGTGAGTTTAATGAGTGACATGACTGTAGATAACTTTTCTGTAATGTAGATTATTTTTCCTCCCAAAATAAAAATTTGCCTATATATTCATACTGTAATTGGATTACAGCCATTATAGGAATTGGTTTGAGTCAGGACGGTCTTGGGGTTGAAAAGCCACAGGAACATTCCTGGCTAGCTGGCTGAGTCATCAGGTGGTCCAAGAAGGTGAAGAACCATGCCACGATACTGGGAATGGTAGGGCAGTCAGCCAGAAGTGACGTGCTGCTTCTCACCTTGGGCCTTGAGTCTAAAATGATCTTCCATAGTGAGGAACCCAAGAACGTTATTAGAGCAGGTACCTTATTCTCTTCTCTGAATATACCCTGCATCCCCTTAGGAGTCAAGTATCACTCTACTGTGGAGCATTTTCTGGTTTCCTCATATCTTTCCCTTCTTCTGTGTTCCCCACGATGGCTCTTATCACAGTGCACCACGACTGCCTGTCTCCAGCACTGAAACGTTAGCTCCTTGCGAGTAGGGATTGAATCTTACTGGTCCTGACTGCGTCCAGCCCAGTACCTGACACACGTAAGTGTTGAGTAAAAGGATGAATTGTAATGACAGCACCATAGAGGACCTGAGTGTGCTTCCAAAGCACCAGTTGGCCCAGGATCAGATGACATCATGCTGTAAATGTAAAGCTTTGTTTATCCTTTTTATACAGATGGTTTTCAAAGAACCACTGGCAAAACTGCCATCTCTACCTTTGGCTGAAGTAGAGAACTGGTGGCATTTGTGGCAGTCGTGTTACTTCTGCCTTCCAAAGAGCCTAGACTGTTTTTTCTAAAAGAAAACTAGATGAAAGAGGGCAATGCCTTGGTGTAGAGAAAGCCTTGGGGACTTTCTAGGAAGACAACTTCATTGGCAGCAGTCCTGTGCTTTTCTAAAGCTGTTTAAATGCCATACACACTATTATTATTGTTGCTGTTCAGTCGCTGAGACGTGTCTGACTCTTTGCGACCTCATGGACTGCAAACGATAGATGCTGGTGTTTTCTAGCCGACTAAAAAGGAAGGGGCTTTAAGGCAATGTGAAGAAAATACCACAATATTCATTTGTTCTATTATTCACTCATTCATTTGTTCAACAACTATTTACTGATCCCCTATAATATCTTCTCTCCTGGATATTTGGAAATAGTGGAAAACAAGACAGACAAGATTTCATTCCAAGGAGGTTGTGTAGTTGTTAACAGGATGGCACATTTGTGGGAATTTTGCAAAGTGCTTCAAGGAAAGTGCTAGGGGAGAAACTTCACTGGTGGAAAGCAGGCAGGCTGAATCTAAACTTAAGGTTAAGGAATTCCTTAATGGTCTCATCCCAAAGATGAGGGGTTTCAGTTACCTTTGTCTAAACAGAAGTCCAAGTACATTTTCTGAGCTCTGGCCTTAGTGCCGACCAAAATATGTGACATTGGCCCCTCCTCTCGAAGAGGTCACAATCTATTTGGACCTAGAAGAGACCTTTACATGTGGGAAAAAGAAAGCAGTAAATGTGTGAGGAGGGAATGGTTCAAGTGTGAGTGAGTGGTCTTGGAACTCAGAAGAGGAATTCATTCAAGAAAGCTTCTCCGTTGATTCTAAGGACTGTGTATTACTGATTTTAAAACAGTGCATTTACATATATCAATAACCCAGAAATAAGCATGGGGATGGAAATGAAATAGACAGTCTTGCTGGTAACAAAGGCTTCAGGGCAATAAATTTCCAAACAAAGTAGAATGGTAATATAGCTCGAATCCAACTGGATGTGCCAGAAAGAAAAAAATGTTTCCTACAAATGCAAACTTTTTTGGAGGCTAAGAAAGTGGACTTGTAAAGCTTCTCAAAGACTGCAAGTCATGCCACAGACGGTTAGAAGGAACGGGTGGCTCCTGAAAGCCATTCTGCAGATTGCTAAGATTTAGGATACCACTCACTCCAGCCAGAATTCATGGCCTCCTGAGGTCAGGGACGCCTTACAGAGCACACACTGGAAGAGTCAGGCTGACCCAACACACTTTCTCTTTGATCAACCTTATATTTGACTGTATTTTAGTAAATTATCCATGTAGTTGTATTTTGACAGCTCTCTTTACAGCAGTAAAACAAAATGTGTGCATCGCAAATGGCAAAGATTCAAATTTCAGCTATGTTTATCCAAAATAGCACTGAACTGCTTCTGTACTTATGCTATACTGCCTACAGCTTTACGGAAGGGAAGACAGATGGGATGAATTTAGCAGGGAAACAGCTGTGGCTTGAAGAAGAGACAAGCAAAAGTTTTGCTATCAGGCTTCATTATGTATCAAGGTACCAGTAAAATGTGTATCCATAAAGCAGCCAAAAAAGTGTTTTTCATCTGACTAGTGATAATTACCTTTTCTCAACAGCTGACAATGTTCTAAGTGGCATTAAATAGGTAGAGTAATTAAGTAGTAAGATACAACAGGCAGTGCCTTGCTGGGAATCATGGTTCCCCTTAAGTGCGTTGGGAGGTAGAAGCAAGAGAGCCATCGACTCCAACCTCCTGAGCAATGCAGCGAGCCCAAGGATTTGCCGGTGGGAGTGCAACAAACAGGAAAAAGGGGGAAAAGCCATCCATGGAGACTGGCAGTTGGGAGCTTAATTGTGTGACAAGGACACAGCTAAAGAAAGTTAGGTAAGCTCCCGCCTCTAACCTTTCCACCCGTCTCTTAGTGATGAATGCTCATCATTCAAACTTTGTGGCAATCAACTGGACCTTGAAATGGGAGAGCTTGGGCTATTTATTTTCCAAATCATCTTTGCCTATTTTTAAATGTCCAATTAGATGTTCTTCAAGACTAAGATGCTTCAACTTTCTGAAAACAGGAAATCTCCAGTTTTTACACTGTTTAGGGGGTGATCAATTACTTTGTGAGTTAAGCTTGTGCAGTGACCATTCCTGTGGACACCAATCCCATCCTCTCCAGCAGCGTCAGGCAAAACTAACACATGTGCTACTGAAAATCCTATAAGTCCTTCTATATAATGTACTGCACGCTGCACAAACTTTGTGTTTGTAATAATAAACCACGCCTTCTGTGAAAAAATTTTACCCCTATGTTAATTACCTTAAGTGAAAGAAAGTGAAAGTGAAGTCGCTCAGTGGTGTCTGACTCTTTGCGACCCCATGGACTATAGCCTACCAGGTTCCTCCAGCCATAGGATTTTCCAGACAAGAATACTGGAGTGGGTTACCATTTCCTTCTCCACGAGATCTTCCCAACCCAGAGATTGAACCTGGGTCTCCCCCATTGTAGGCTGATGCTTTACCATCTGAGCCACTAGGGAAGTCAATGTTAATTACCTTAAGTAGAAGACTCTATATTGGGAGCCCCTCCAAATTATATATAATGTACACTTTATTAACCTCTGATAAACTGTACTTTATTAACCTCTGATCGGAGAAGGCAATGGCACCCCACTCCAGTACTCTTGCCTGGAAAATCCCATGGACGGAGGAGCCTGGAAGGCTGCAGTCCATGGGGTCGCTATGGGTCAGAAACGACTGAGCGACTTCACTTTCACTTTTTACTTTCATGCATTGGAGAAGGAAATGGCAACCCACTCCAGTGTTCTTGCCTGGAGAATCCCAGGGACGGGGGAGCCTGGTGGGCTGCCGTCTATGGGGTCGCACAGAGCCAGACACGACTGATGTAACTTAGCAGGAGCAGCAGCAGCAGCATTAACTTCTGATAAACTGTTTTATTGAATAGTTTTCTTTTAATAAATCTAATTTATGTCACAGTGGTAAATAACATCATATTCCACCCAGATTAATAACATTATCATTGTCATGGTGACAGACCAGAGAAAATCAGAGAAAGCCTTAAAAAGAAACCTACAAAATACAGCACTTCTCTGGTGGTTCATTGGTTAAGACTCCATGTTTCCAATGCAAGGGGTACGGGTTCAAACCCTGGTCAAGGAACTAAGATCCCACATGCTGCACTGTGTGACTAATATTTGGTGGCACAAACTTTTCAGAAAAAGCTGGAATTATCACATCACCACTGAATGGCAATAAATTAAAAGCATTCACATACTCAAAAAAGCATGTTCGCTGTTTTAGACACTTAATAACTTCTTAAGTATTTTACCATCCCTTTCCACTCCCATTCTTTCAAAAGGTGGTATGTTTTATTTCCTTTTATGTGAAACTCTCTCTCCTGTCCCCCAGCCCACTGTAAGCTTACTGTAAAGCTCCTCTGCCTTTCAGCAACTTTTGCTTCCAGCAACACTTCTCAGGCCTCTATCCACCTGATCTTGAGAACCCCCCGACAGCCACTGATTTTCTGGGTCTGTTTAGCAGCAAAAAGACAGTGGGTTACTGTGCGACAAGCATAGGCTTTGGAGTCCGGCAAACCTGGCAGGCTACAGTCTGTGGGGTCGCAAGAGTCAGACACGACTTGGCGACTGAACTATTACCGCTGAAATTCACATTGGAGAAGGAAATGGCAACCCACTCCAGTATTCTTGCCTGGAGAATTCCATGGGCAGAGGGACCTAACGAGCTGCAGTCCATGGGGTCACAGAGAGTCGGGCACAACTGAATGACTAACACACACACACACCTGCTTAAATTCCAGCTCTCCTTTTATGGGCTATGCAACTGTGGTCACATATCCTTCCTCTGAGCCTCAGTCTCTTGATCTGTGAACTGACAGTCAGCCTTGCAGGGCTGTTGCAGAGCGCCTAGTGTAATGGCAGAGTAAACTGTCAACAAGTAGGAATGACATTATGGAGAGAAAATATTTTACTGCATTGCCCTTCTGCCATCGCCTTATTTCAAACTATTGCTTCTCTTCTCTTTCTGCTCACTATTCATCAATTTGCCTTAAAGGTAACATAAACGTATTTGCAACTGTTAACGTTTTACTCTCCCTACCACACTTTCTTCCATGTATCAGAACATAAGTTTTCACATATAGAAGAGGATACTCATGCTTAAGATATATATGCAACAGCTTAAGGCAGGTATGTTGGGACTCAATACAGAAACTGGTCAGATGCTCCTTGTGGGACAATTGCAGCAGTTAAATGGGGAAAGCAGCTCATAAAGCAGAGAGAGGGAACATAAAACAATACTGAATTTTTTTGAATAACAGGAGGAATTTCTTAAAAAATTGTTATTAAGGGAGCTAAAGTATTTCTAAGACTCGTCAGCATCCCTTCTTCATAGGCTTGGGAGCAATACTGCCTGGGATCAACTTTAGACTGTCATGTAGTAGCTGGGTGACCTTGAGTCAGTTACTTAACCTCATTATGCCTCAGTTTCTTCACTGGTAAAATGGGGACAATGCTAGTATTTGCCTCACAGGATTGTTATAAAAATTAAGCATGTTAATGAAGGGAAGTGTTTAGAGTAAGAACAATGGCTGGTACATAGTAAGGACTATCTACATTAGTTGCTGCAATGATAATGATTGTGACAAATATGACAAATACTATGTATTTGTGTAATTTATTATCTATTGTGAGTTATACACTGTATAATAATTATCATTATTGTAAGGGGTGTCAGGAAATTTGTACATCATAGCAAGTGGCTTAATACCGTGTTCAACGGCTATCAAACTGTGGAAACAGGGGAATCAAGGAGAGGGCCATGAAGCACAAAATGAGAGTAGATACAGGGCCCTGGAGCAGGGAAATGAAAGGTGTGGATGAATTTATCTTATATAAGCAATGATCTTAATATCGTCCTTGGTAAATAATCAAACCTCTTATAAGGAGTAAGGTTCTAAAATCAGAAACCTGCTCAGACCCACACAAAAGTCAAGATCAAATAGAACTGTGTTTCATGTACCCCGAGTGCTCATTCTGGGATGGATCCTGAAGGTTCCCCTTCAGGGAGCTGTCTATCCATACCAGGATACTGTACTTGCCAATTTTATTTCTGACACAGAGAGATACCTTGGATACTGCAGAGGACAAGAGAAGAGCACACTTTGCAACAATCTAGCACCAATGCTGACTACAGTGTAAGTCATAAAAATCGCTGTCTCTTGGTTTCCTTGTATTGTAAATGACAATAACCACCCATGGTAACCACTTAAACAGGGTTGGAGAGTGCCAGCTGAAATCCATAAGGGACACTTTGCTGTTGCAATTACGTGAAACACAGGGATAATCTCTCTTTTAAGAATCAGTTTTTTTTTTTTAAATTTTATTTTATTTTTAAACTTTACATAATGACTTCAGATCCATGTGTTAAGGACAAAAGCTTTATAAAACTAATGAAAAATTGGACTTACGTACTGTACTTCGACATCAAGCATCAACATTTCAAATTTCAGGTTTGCACAAGGACTGCTACCAGCAGACAGTTATATAAATACACTGTATTTGAAAAACCATTTCTTCATGTAGTGAAGCCACTCAGCAGTGGGAAGCTGTCACAAATAAGGATACTGACAGGCCAACTACAGCAAATACAGTTTCATCTAAAAGGGTGGATTCCTTCTTTATATTTTCTATAGGTCTCCTATATTACATTTAAAATTATCAGCTATAAATGATCAATTTTAAAGGAAAGAACTATGTCATGGGCCCAAAGCCAACTATAAAATAATGTGGGCATGTAAATAAATTATTTTTAGCTTTGTGATAACTTTCACCATTGATGTGACACTGAGAATAAAATTTCTTTCATGTCTTTGGTGTTCAGGACAAACAGAATAAACACATGCTGAATTTAAATATTTATAAGATTCCTTCCAGAAAGGAACATTATGAAATAATCAATAAACTAAGTTTTACAAAGCAGGTTGCATCCGGCCAAAAAAGAATAGAAGATCCATTTATTACTCACAAAGCATTAATGTTTTCTAACATGTGTGGTAAATACCTATAATTCTTCCACCTATTTTCCTTTTTGGAGGTTCATCACTACATATTCCGAGACAATCTGCTCC
The DNA here is from genome assembly GCF_002263795.3 of Bos taurus. Classification (NCBI taxonomy): domain Eukaryota; kingdom Metazoa; phylum Chordata; class Mammalia; order Artiodactyla; family Bovidae; genus Bos; species Bos taurus. The sequence continues at coordinate 33,681,116 of NC_037343.1, forward strand.
CTTAGAGTATGGAGTTTGAATAAAGCAGATTTGGTTGATTTTTTTCCCTTAGATGAATACACAAAGACCCTTTAAAAACAAGTGTTGTTTAAAATAAGGCATGATGAGTACATTTCATATTTATTAAAATATAGCATCTACCAAAAGACTTTGAAACTGAACTCTAGCTCTTCTAGTCCAATTTTGCAAGAGAGAGTTAAGTAAGATCAGAACAATAGGTTTAGGAAAAGCGCTAAAAAAGAAGGGATAAAGACAGACGACTGCCCCCCAAAATAAAAAGAAAGAAAAAAATAAACCTTCTCCCCTCACCAGAAACAAACAGTAAACTGCTTCCCCTACATTCTTTTAAATGCTGGGAATGATCCACTTTGACCTACGCGTATTAGTGTAAAAATAAAAGCTAAAAGACTGGTTTTCCTTATGTATTTTCAATAAAAGAATTATAGACACAGCTGACAGCTCATATGAATTTCCTTTATTGCTTTTTTGAAGTAGATTCTCCATGCTAGTTTCATTGTACATGGAGGCATCCATTTTTTAAGATGAATTTCATTTTGCCACTATAGTCCCAAATTTGTCATGTGACTACTTCCGCAGGTTCATTCAACTAATCCCCTGAAATGCCTCATATCTTTTAACTTTGAATAACATGAATGGCTCAGTGGCCTTGGGTCACCCAGGCCGGCCACAGAGTTAATAAGAGAATTTCCCATACTGGCCAGGGAAGCATCAAGGATAAAAACAGAACCTGACCACTCTTCTGACCCAATTACATCAGGCTTTCCCTTTCAGTGAACCAAACCAAGGAGGGAAAGCAGAGGAGCAGGGCTTTCAATCAAGATAAACTGCTTGCTCCTGGTTCACTCAATGGATAAGTGGTTGGAGGAGATAGAAATCTAAGATGATGAAGACCAAAAATAGGAGCGGTGCTCTGAGGCCCCCAACAGCCTAGCATGGCCATCACCCCACTCTACTGGTCCTTGCTCCCGGAACACGCATGCCGGGAATGCAGAGACCATTCTGACTTGTTTTTGTTTGTTTGTTTCCTCAGGACCCAGGACAATGCCCAACCAAATACTCTGACAAATTTGAAACTGCTAATGTTTGGGGTAACATTATCAAATATACTCTGCCCTTGATATGTGGCAGAAACGGAGGGGTCTAAAAAACTGAATCACATTTACAAACATTACAAGCAGAACTTACTACAACGAATTATGTTAAGTGAAGAATGTCCACTTAAGTAATCACTTTTGCAAAATTAAATGTAATATATTGGGTGTGCCTAAAGAGAGACATAATGACAATAGCTTGGTTTTCTATCAAGCTGAATTTGGAGGAAGACATTTTGAATTAGGGTCATTTATTAAGTTTCAGAGCCTCCAGCCTCTTTTCATAATTAAGTGTGACCAAGATAGATAGAGGGCTTCTCTGGTGGCTCAGACAGTAAAGAATCAGCCTGCAATGCAGGAGAGCCAGGTTTGATCCCTGTTAGGGAAGATCCCCTGGAGAAGGGGATAGCAACCCACTCCAGTATTCTTGCCTGGAGAATTCCATGGACAGAGGAGCCTGGTGGGCTACAGTCTATGGGGTCAGAAAGAGTCAGACATGACTGAGTGACTAACACTTTTGCTTACTTCATTTTCAAGATAGATAGAAGTAAAGCAATTAAGTGTTTAGCAATTGGCCTACTTTTTTATGTCAAGATAAAACAGAACCTCAAAATTCCCTAGGAATTTTTTTGTTATAATTTTAAAAACTTTTCATTTCTTCATTCTGAAATAGATTCCCTTTTTTAAAAAAATTGTGGTACTTTTTTTTTTTAGAAATGTGTCCCAGATTTTTCTTGTCTGAGAAATTACGAAATTTTTATTCTAAGTAGTGTACATAACTTTAAAACTAATATTTATTTTGGTTATTGAAACTAAAATAAACAGTGTTACAAATATGTGGTGGATTCTATTCACTATCTCCACACCCTTTGGCGAGTTTTCTCTGACCAACCTAGATGCCCAGCAGGGTGGATGGTACACTTGTCAGGTTTACTGAAATCTTGACCAGATCAGTGGCCCATCCAGTAGGAAGTGCTATGTTGCTCACTATGCAAGACGGAAAAACATACAACACTTTCTCAAATGCAAATCAAAACTATAATGAGGTATCACCTCATACTGGTCAGAATGACCATCACCAAAAAGTCTACAAATAAAAAATGCTGGAGAAAATCTGGAGAAAAAGGAACCCTCCTACACAGCTGGTAGAAAGAGAAATTGGTACAATCACTGTGGAGAACAGTATGAAGGTTCCTTTAAAAACTAAAAATAGAACTACCATATGACCCAGCAATCCCACTTCTGTGATATCACTTATATGTGGAATAAAAAAAAAATAAGTGATACAAATGAACTTATATACAAAATAGAAATGGACCCAGAGGCACAGAAAACAAACTTAATGGTGATCAAAGGAGAAATGAGGGGGAGGAATAAATTAGGAGTTTGGGGATTAACATAAACACACTACTATATATAAAATAGGTAACTAACCAGGACTTACTATACAGCATAGGGATCCATAGCCAATATTTTATAAAAATTTACTATATATCTAAAACTAACCCAACATTTAAAATCAACTATGCTTCAATTAAAAAAAAAAAGAACTTTTCTCTCAAGGAATTCACCATCCGGTGGGGAACATAAGTCTATGTAACCAGGAAGCCAGTGCAGGTTACAGAAAGAGCATGGGTTTTAGAAATCGCAGTTACTGAATAATTAAACACCAAGTGAAGAGCCTCTCCTTGACCAAACTTTAGTCAGGTTCCTCTAAGTCCTCTTGCCAATTAGGCTTTGACCTTGGGCTTCACTGTCTGCCCTTGCCAGGCCTGCATTGCCAGTTTTAGCAAGAATTTTATCAGTTTAGAGAGAATCTCCTACCCTTGATAACTGATCAACCTAAATATCTGATCAAATTTCCTTACCCTTCACCACCCACAACGTGATGCCTGGTCACCTTGGCCTGCCTTCAGGAAGAATCTTGTTAGATCCATTTAGCCAGACTCCTCCCTGGTCTCTGGTGTTTCTTCTGAGTAATTTTCTGTCAACCGACAATCCCACCCCCACCACCATTCTGCTCCTTGACTATGAGCTCCCGTTCTTCCTTGTATATGAAACTGAGCCAAGTTCTATACTAAGTTCTCTCCCCACCCTATTACAATGGTGCCTCAATAAAATCTATTCTTATCCCTTTAGCTCCTGCAAGGCTCTGGTTTCTAGGATACCTCTCTAAGACTTATTTTGCTCCTTTGGAGAATAAGATTACTATTATCAATATTAAAAATGAAATAAAATGTTACTTTAGTTGAGGCCAAATCCCTATTAGTCATTCAGAAAATACTATTTCTTTTCTTGTGTGTGTGTGTGTGTATTAGTCGCTCAGTCGTGTCCGACTCCTTGTGATCCCGTGGACTCTAGCCTGCCAGACTCCTCTGTCTATGGGATTCTCAAGGCAAGAATACTGGAGTGGGTCACCATTCCCTTCTCCAGGGGATCTTCCTGACCCAGGGATTGAACCTGGGTATCCTGCATTGCAGGTGGATTCTTTACTAAGTCACCAGGGAAGTTGACTTTGTGTCTTACTTACATTTAAAATATATGTTCTAACACCCCCAAACGCATAAAATAACATAGTCTGTGGTGTACTGGGACTGCAGGGCAAGAAGAAATACATTCAGGGTGGATGCGTTGTCTCCTACAGCTCCAAGAAAACCAAACATGAAAGAGGCCTCTCTGCCCAGATGACTATGACTATGTGTGAGCCCAAGAAGAGGAAACTATGCATTTTAGCCGAGTTACAATTAGTTCCCAGATGCTCAACTTGGCCTCTATGTCTCAGACTCATTGTCTCAAAGGGAAGACAATACTAATGATCCATCTTGCACGGTATATATGAAAAAAAATATCTATTTCATGTTTTAAAGGTCACTGAATATATAACAGCTAGATAGTTAAAGCAAAATACCATATTCATCAGTGAAATAGAAAAGTTTAGCAGCATTCATCTGTTCTCATTTTAAATTTACCACAGTATGTAAATTAGAGGATTTAAAAAAGCATCAGGCACAAATCTGAGCTAGGTGCGAATGAAAAGCACAATCAGAAGCAAATTTGTGACTGCTTGAAGTGTAAGAGTTTGCCAAATGGGCTGGTACTTAGATTTTACTACTAATCTGAGTTTATATAAAGCCAATAGAAAGATCCCAATTATTGTTAAATACCCAGAGCAGAAATTTGCTGCTAAACTGCTGTATAGTATTGGTCTCAGGTTGGTTTTTGTAAGCATCTTATTTTAGGTACTGAAATTGTCACAGGAATACCACACACAGAGCTGAACTTTAAATACACAGTCCCAGGCATATATATAGTCTGAGGAAAATAAACTCAATACAATTTGGATTAGAGGCTGAATTACCTGATTTTAAAAAATATTCTGCAATAGTAGAGAGAATCTACTTAGCCAAGAACACTAGTTATCCTACCAACTTAACATGACAAGATACAACTGATGGCAAAATGAGATAACCTGATCATTCGTAACAGGATTTTCTTACATCCAAAACATTCACACTATATCAGAAAAGTACAGAGGCGGGTTTGTGATTCACACTCTTGTAGATCTCAGTGGGCCAATATGTTACATTGAGACATCAGCCTACTACTTAAACAGCACCTTGTCTGGTTTCCATGGAACGAATTATCTTCAAAAACAAAATGAACTAGATTAAGTTGAAGCCCAGAGAAGGTCAAACTCAGGAATGCTGCACATTCTTGGGAGACCTTGGGAGCCCTGCTGACTTGGGCTGGGGCCTTGAGCCAGCCAAGAGTGAAATTCTGAGTCAGAAACAGCTTAAGTGACTACTAGTCCAGCTGGAGAGACAAGGAGATAGATGTCCAGTCAGGTGCCAAGACCACCCCCGCTTCAAGACCAATCTTGTGACAAGACAGCATAAACCAGTCTCAGAATGCTTTCGATTATTTCCCACTTTCTCAAGTCACATCATATTTAATCAACTCTGAAAAGTGGGGATAATAAAATAAATGTCTTTTCTACCTCATAATGTCTAATCATTCAAAATGTTATACTTTTGGAGTGTCTGCTGTATTCTAAACACTGTTCTGCTTTGCTGCTTAGTCGCTGAGTCGTGTCCAACTCTTTGAGACCCCGTGGACTGTAGCCCGCCAGGCTCCTCTGTCCATGGGATTTCCCAGACAAGAATACTGGAGTGGGTTGCCATTTCCGCCTCCAGGGGATTTTCTCGACCCAGGGACTGAATCTGGGTCTTCTGAACTGCAAGCAGATTCTTTACCACTAAGCCACCTGGGAAGCCCCTGTAGCTCTGTACACCCTCTGAAGTGAAGTCTTGGCATCCCATCTCTATAAAAAGTTCCCCAACATTTTCCAGACTGGACTTGTGCCTTTCTTCAGTGATCCTGTACTGTTCCATGACTATCTCTACTACAGTCTTTAGCATATGGGGCTTGTGAGGACTTTGCACCTCCTTCTCCAGAGAACAAGAGAGAGGTCAGTGATTACTCAATATATCTTACATATTTCCAAGGCCTGTAGTTCCTATCATATAATCATGTTTGTTTGTGTTGGTTTATTTTTGTTTTGAATGGACCAAACCATTCTGTAGTTTTAAAAGGTTATGTGCGTATGTTTGTTGCTCAGTCGTGTCTGACTCTGTGTGACCCAGTGGACACACCCGGAGCCCACCAGGCTCCTCTGTCCATGGAATTCTCCAGGCAAGAATACTGGAGTAGGTTGCCATTCTCTTCTCCAGGGGATCTTCCTGACTCAGGGATCAAACCCTGGTTTCCTGCATCGCAGGCAGATTCTTTACCACTAAGTCACCTGGGAAGCCCTAGGTTTAAAATAGCTAATAAAGCCATTTCCTTCTCCAGGGGATCTCCCAATCCAGGGATCGAACCTGGGTCTCTGGCACTGCAGGCAGATTCTTTACTCTCTGAACCCCCAGGGAAGGCCCCTAATAAAGCCAGGTGTGTTCAAATCCTAATGGACTGGTGGGGAAAAAAGGAGGACACATATGGAATCAGCATATATTAACCCTAACCATTAGGATAACAGCTTTTAAACTAAAAAAAAAAAAAAAAAAAAAACAATTTCTAGATAATTATTCATTAATTCAACATAGTTTTATACACCAAGACTTCAGAGACTAACTCATGATTCACACCGAAGACTTCACAATCTAATAAAAGAGAAGAACATAAAACACCATGAAAACAGTGCTCTATAGAGCTAGGAAATAGAAACAGTTACTGTAGACATAAGAGGGAATTACTGCCTAGAATTGAGAAATGCTGGCTTCTAGGGAGAGCTCAACTTTCTACTAGTCCTGCCCCTGCTGCTGCTAAGTCGCTTCACTCGTATCCGACTCTGTGTGACCCCATAGACGGCAGCCCACCAGGCTCCCCATCCCTGGGATTCTCCAGGCAAGAACACTGGAGTGGGTTGCCATTTCCTTCTCCAATGCATGAAAGTGAAAAGTGCAAGTGAAGTCGCTCAGTTGTGTCCGACTCCTAGCGACCCCGTGGACTGCAGCCCACCAGGCTCCTCCATCCATGGGATTTTCCAGGCAAGAGTACTGGAGTGGGTTGCCATTGCCTTCTCCTGCCCCTAGCCACCCCCAAATCCTTCCCTGAAAGCTGTTCTTATATGAGATATCCGCAGATCAGGCCCAGACACATTTTTCAGCCTATCCTTGTGGTCATTTAGTCTCCACATTGAAGAGTGGGAGATCTAGGACCCCGTGATGGGAATGTAGACATGAGTGAAGGGAGGCTGTCTGGGCCACCTCATTTGCAGTCATTCAAGCCTCTCTGTTTTAGCAAAAAGCCAAAAGGAGTTCAGGCCGCTATGACCCAGCCAGGCCTAGCAGGAGTTAACCTTGCGGGCAAACACAGTGGCATAATTCTAAATGAGAACTGTGGGCTTCCCAGGCAGTTCAGACGGTAAAGATTCTGCCTGCAATGCGGGAGACCAGAGTTCGATCCCTGGGTTGGGAAGATCCCCTGGAGAAGGGAATGGCAACCCACTCCAGTATTCTTGCCTGGAAAATCCATGGACAGAGAAGCCTAGTGGGCTACATTTGATGGGGTCACAAAGAGTCGGACACAACTGAGCGAATAAGTATTGTGACATTGTGAAATGCAAAACTTACTATGTTCTAAGAGCCATGTGGGAAAACTGGAGCACTGCAAGATATAGGTCACAAAAATGATTATTTAAATGAAAGCCAGATAGAGAAGTTAAGTATATTTGGTTTGAGCCGGAAATGATCATTTCTTTCCAAGGATCAGCTTCTAAGGGCCCTTCTGCCTGGCCATGTAAAAAGAAGAAAAGTGTTTCCCAGCCTCAACTCTACATTAGCACCTTCATCTATGATACAGAAATCACTAGTATTATGTGAAATGTTAATTTTTTTTTTAGCTGATTAAAAAAATTGTCACCAAAGTTGCATCTTAATAATCATTCTGTAATATATCGGGCCATTTGTGGAAAACAAAAGCTTGGAAAATGTATAACCCATTCCAAATAACTGTCATAAAATTTATAAAGTCAAAGTCATTTGTTTAACTGCTAACAACCTTAACAAGTAGCTCCATTAAGCATGACCTATAAACCTTGCAAAATAAGGACCAACTAATAACACAATGTCGTTAAATGGCCTAAATAGAGTGAGAGCTCCATTTGTTTTAATGAGATCAAAGCATACTTAATAGTTGTGATTAATATTTACTGAGTACTCACTGGTTGTGCGTCACTATGCAGTAAAAATTTAGATTTATATTACTTAATGATAGTAATTAGATGCACACATCTTGAGCAGTTTTTCCACGTGTGGGGATGTAGATAAGAGGTTATAAATTATTTTTAAGTTGTTTGTACACATCAAACTCTGCTTTTGTCTCTCTCTCTCTCTTTTTTTTTTTTTCCCTTCTACAGTTTTGGGACACTGAAAAAGGTGAGTTAGAAGACAAAAATGACTGTGGATTCATTTAGTGAGTGACTTCTGGGGGCCTGGCCCTTGGCTATGTACTAGAGAAACGATAACTAGGACGTTGGTCTTGTTCTTAAGGAACTCCTTCTCGTGAGTGAGACATTCAAAGATACGTGGTAATAGAGATAATCGAGACTTCCAGGAACTATTCTTTTCCAAATCCATTCCTTGATATGGCCTCCGTAACCTGGAATAATCACACCTCAACTTTCACCTGTGGATAACAGACTCCCACTATGCGGCAGTGTGGCTGTCTGCAACGACGACAAACAGCTCTTCCTACCTAGGGGTTGGAAAGCATGGATGTGGTATTCATGCCACACACTAGAGTCTAGAAGGAAAAAGTGAAAATAAAAACTGTGTTTGGAATAGGAAAAGTAAGGGACAAAAGGTGATTAAAAAGCCATGATAAAATAACGCAGGTCCTCCACGAAGTGCTACAGCAGGTCATTTTCAACTGCAGACTGACATGTTTCCAAACACAGCCCTACAGAGCAGTTTATGCCACACCCTCAAAGCCCCATCTGCAAAGTTTTAAATTTTAACAAAGTATTTTAATTTATAATATTATTTTAAGCCAACTTAAACTTTAAAAATGATTAATAATTTCTCAGATTTATGAAGACTTTTTAATACACGAATGTGTATTTTGACTTTTCAGAGAAAAAGGAGTCTTTGCAATATATCCCAGACTAAAACATACAGCATTCCTTTTTTCAAAAACCATTTTGTACGACCGACTGTCCATAGAAAATGTTGAAAAATGCTGCCCTGTCCCTCTGTGCTGCAACAAATGGGCAAGGGAGTGAAGAGGCAGTTCCATAGCACACTCGTGTGTTTTGTGAAGTGGATGTGTAATATAATCATCATCTTGATAAACACTGATTTAATTAAGAAAGGAAAATGGAATGGATGCACAAACAAAAAAAAATGACAAAAGGAGAAGCTGAAGGATTATATTCATAACCCAATTTAGAAAAAGGACAGTTGTTAATTACTTGTTGATTTTTTCAATCATTATTTAGAAATGAGACTTACTGCATTCATAGTACCCTTTAAAAACCAGACATAGGTTCTTAATACAAAAATTTATTGAAACCAATTTTGAAATCACTTGTATTTTCAGCTGTGCAACTTCCTAGGAGAGCAATTCTTCCAGGATTTTATACAGAGAGTAGATCAGTTCCCTAAAGAAAGCAGGGCTACATCCCCAAGGATCCCCAACTGAGTAGCAAATCACTTGAAAATCTGTACATGAGGGGTAATTCTCTAAGCTAAACAGTGGCCACTGCTTTTACTGCCAAGAAGTTGTGGAACATTCACTGAGTATAAGAATGCTCCATTTGCCCATCTTTTGGGCAATGTGAAGCTGGCCTAAGACCCAGGGGGAAGAGAAAGCAAAAAGGGAACAAAGAAAGTTAACTTTCTTCTGCCTCCAGGTTGGTTGCCTCCTCTCTGGTATTAACACAAGGGGGAAAACTGTGCATGGAGAATGCAATGTAGCTTCTCCTGTAAAACTAGTCTGGTGTATATCTTCACTTGTCTGACTCTAGTTGTTCCTTCCAAAGTATAGCAGAAACTCTCTGAATGGAAGGCCACTTACCCTGATCACCTGATGAACCAATACTCTCCCTTCCTCTCTATTAAATGTACTGAACGATGTCCAGGGCACTCTCAATACTCACGGCCATTGGCTCCTACCCTACTGTACGACTGGATGTTTGTGCTCTCACCAGCTGTGTTATATTTCCCAAAGTCTGTTGTGTTTCTTCCCAAGTCTGTACATGCTGCTAACATAGGTATAACTTGATGTCTAGTGAACTCAGAAATATGATTATTGAAAAATGAGTTTGCTGATTCTATGAAAACAAAGTAGAATGATTTAGAAAGAATCAACAAAGCTGAGTTTAAAAGAAGCCTGTCAAATTAAGTGTGCGCGAAATAAATGTTAAAGACAAAGTAGGAGAGCAAGAGGGTCGTAAAAACAGCAAATTCTGCATGGAAGTCGCTTCTCAAGTATCTTTATGTCTTCAGTTGTTTCAGTGAAGTCAAAATGGGGTGAATCAAATGAGGCAATTTTGGTATAATTTATCCAGGGAAAATGATACGGAACTCCAAATAGGGCAGTTCATGCACGAAGAAGATGTCTTGGCCTAAGCATAGTGTCACTTGCTGTGACGCTTGCTGAAGTGTCACTTCAATTAATCATCCAACTTCTGGTCTCCAGCTTACTAGATGAGCCACTTTCTGCCAACATCTGTTTATCTGCACTTAATATTTTCCTTTTGATTTTTAGTACTAACCCATTGCCCTACTTCTGGGAACACATCAATTATTGAGAGGGTACAGCAGGACACACAGAAGCAGAAAGCATAGATTCTAGTCGTTACCTGAACTGGAGTCTGAGAAATCACCTTATCTCTCTGGGCCACCTTCCTCATCTATAAAATGTCCTCCGTCCTTGTAGGGATGGAGGATGAGAGGTAGGTTATGAGAGAAGGAGGTGGACTAGATAATCTTTAGGGTCTCTTCTGCTTATTCAAAATGCCATTCTATGCAATTCAGCCTGAATTTTGAAGAACAAGCAGAGTTCTTCAAAACATCTGTTAATCTTTATTTGGAATATAACATAAATATTCAGGAAAAATACATAAATTCTTTGTTAATGTCAAGAGTAAGTAAATAAATTTACTTGAGAAAACAAATATTATTTAGAATTTTTAGAAGTTTTAATTACAAAAAAGAAAATACAAATTTATTCAAATAAGATCTAAGTTGCCAATATGAAATTAATAATTAACATCCTTATAATTTGAGAATGGGGGAAATGCCTTTAAGATGTTATACTTCAAGTATCTATGCTCTCTATAATAAAAAACTTTAGCAGAAACTATCCTTATTAATTGATATTTCCAAAGTGGACTACAAAGCTATAGTTCTGGGAATAGCATGTACTGTAAACTTGTTTAAATAATTCCCAGTGTTAATTTTAATTTGACAAATGCAAAACCACAGTCACTGATTGGAAAAAATAAAATACTGAAAGAAACAAATGCTGCCTTCTTTAAACTCATTAGTTCTGCAACAGAACTAAAATGAAAAATTAAGCTCAAGACTCAGTTTAGATCAAAACTGAATTTCTTTAACAGCAGTGAGTCTTGTCAAAAACGTGTTTCTAGATAAAAGGAAAATTGTTAGAGAGTTCTGCCTAACATATTGTTTTGGTATTTCTTTCATTTTAATTAGAATGATGCCTGAGTCAATTTTTGTCCAACAAAAATAATACAAACTAGACTCATATACAAAGATAAGAGATTTAAATCTATGTACATATCATCTTTTAAAATAACCATTTGCCATTTGTGAGTGGGAAAAGAAACTGCAATATTCAGTTTATATGTTCCTTTGGAGTCTATATCAATTTCAAGTTTTCTTTCATGATTCAGCTATTCTAAGAATATAAAATATTTTATTAAGAATTAATGTGTTATCCACACAAATGGCAAATATTGAAAATAGGAATATAAATAAGAAAATAATAAAAATAGTAAGTCTACTAATGCTGAAGAGGAAGGAAGACAGGAGGGGGAGGAGAGCATGTGAAAGGGAGAGAGATTTTAAACATCCGGTTTCTATTCTGGACCGTTTATAGAAACAGACAGACACAGCGAGCAGAAGCCAAATATATTCTCAGGCTCTGACAGGATTTGTTTCCTATCTTGTCATTATTTTTACTGTATTCTTCCTAATAAGATTTCTCCAGTGTTCTAGATTTCCAGTCTTACTGAGAGCTTAAAAATGAGAGTCTCTGAGGATGTGGGCATGTTCGTGGAGTCTGGATGTCTGTGAGCCTACTTGCTAAGGGTTTACAGGTTTTCCAGGAACACTTCAGCACAAAGGCACACGATCATGTCAACATTCATCGCCCATCATATGGATCCTTCCTGAATTCCACTGAATGCTTTTCTTAGGATCTAACATACAATCCCTGGCAGAGCAATAGATACCTGGTCTGTTGCAGAAAAGTAAAGATAGACGCATGATGCGCATTTCACTACCGCTGGCACAAGGGCAGTGGACTCACTCAACGTGCCTCCTCTTTGTACGCTCTCTTTATGAGCGCAATTTCAAGTCATACTAACGTCTCAAGCAAGCACCTATCTACCTCAACCCTTTAAATTTCAATGCCACTGGGAGAAAGTCACAGTGCCCACTACACATGCAGCTAGCTTGTCTCTACATCAAAATAAAACACAATAGAGTTCCTCTACTCCACAGATAATGAGGGAACTATTTTGAAAATTTGAATGATCTGTTTATGTCGACTATAAAAACATCCCTTTGCATCAAAATAAGTGTCCTTCTTTATTGCACACAGATTATTTTCTATAGAATTTAAATTGTACATGAAATTATAATTGTGTCTTGTTTAATGTAAATTGATTGTCTCAATTATTGGGAAAGCATTTGAATTTTAATGGACTACTTTGCTGGACATGTGCCAAGCAAATCATCAAAAAACTCTAATAGCTCTAACTGTGGAGGTAACACAGCCAAACATTTATATAAATCAGGAGGGACTGCTTGGTTGCAAGAATTAATCCTAAAGTGGTCCAGAACAGTTAGTAAGCTATTCGCCATGAAGAGGAAATCAGCTGTTGATTTTCAGTGTTAGAAGATTCTGGATAGCGAGGTTATAATTTGGTTTCTCTCTCTGAAAAAAAAATGAGTAGAAAGGACTCATTTCCCTATTAGTAGAAAGGACTTTTATGGATATACTTTTTTTTTTTTAATGCTTTTCCTTCTACAGATTAGGCTATCCATGAAAAATCAAGGCTTTGTCCAACAGAGAACCTAGCAGTACTGGGTCACTATGACACTTGAACGTGAACCTTGGACTTCTGAGAGAAGGCCGCCCCAGGAAATTGGCTGTAGGTAGACACATCTCAGCAGTATGCCACGTAGTCACTTCTTGACATTTCTCCACTTATACATTTAGTGTCTATGAGGCCAAACACATACAGTCCACACTTAAAATCATAGGCAGACCTCACCCAGTTTGCTACCTAGATAGCTGCAACATTTTCACAGTTAAATTATAACCAGTTGTGCTGGAGGTATAGATACATATCTGCCCCAGACTGTCAGCTTTATAAGATCTTTTTCTTACACCCTCAGCCTTATGAAGCACTGTTGCTAGGTATAAAAATCACCCCTGGGTATAATATGATGAACTTCTTACTACACAGCCAAAGTTGTAGCTCAGTATCAGGCAAAGAAGAAGATGATGAAGAAGTAGCAGGTAAGCAGCATTTGCAGGTTAGAGAACAACTCAGCATGACCTGCATGTTTGGCACCTCAATACCCATCCACCCCCCTGGTCCCACATTTTCAGGGGATTGGTTAAGCTTCACTTAGCAGTCAGAGTCAGCAATGCGTCAGCTACACGGATGTCACCTTTCTTTTAATGACATTTGCCTAGCATACATACATTAAAATTCGCATTAAAAGGAAATGAGTGATTCAAAAGACACTTTAATGCCGCTTTCCTGTATTTCTGCAAAATACTTTTAAACTATATGCTCTTTAAACTGCTGCATATTTTCCATAGGCAATAATGAGAAAATGGTTCTGCCCCTATTGACACAAACAGACACACACGGACATCCACACACACATCCACACACACAATTTCATATACTAGTAATTTTTAAAACCAATTAATCGACAGAAAACAAAAACCCAGAAAATCTCACTATCATCAAGATACTATAAAACCGAATTTTCTCTCTAGTCTTCCTAAATTTCCATCCCCAGCAGTCTTCATGTTATACATGGCAAAAAAAAAAAAAAAACAAACCGCATGAGATTGCCCTCCTCAACCCAACTCATGAAATGTTTAACTAAACAAAGGAAAACACTTTAAAAAGGACTGAAGGCATTATACTCCTTATGTAATCACCTTAGAAGTTATTTTGTTCAAAATGATCAAAGAAATGTCAAAAACAACACGGGATCCCACAGTTCGGGTTCTATTGATTCTGGATGCTGATCTTTTGAGCAACATGACAGAACTAAAAGAGCACGAAAGGAATACCACCCACAGGGCTGCAAACGCAGCCTCAACTCCAAGCGCCCAGCTGTTCAGAGCTGAAAACCCGGCAGCTCTTCTTTGAGTTGAGACGTCATGGGCTCTGTCGGGACGGCCCCTCCCAGGTCACGTGGAAAAGGTCTGCCTCGGAACAAAATTCCACTAGAGCAGCCTAAGACAGAGAGTTTTCTGGGAGAAAAGTGAGCTATGTTTGCAGTTCTAGCCATCAGTACAGCTTATTTTGTTTTAAACGAAGACCTGCTATGAATATTTTGTGTTTCTATTTTGTTTTATTTAATGATGATACACTATTAAGTCTGAATTGCAAAATAAAATCCAAGAGCTTATTATTTAACACAGGTATACACTGTTTCCTATGTGACTAGCAGACACTAAGCTCACTTCGATCTCAGAATAACACTAGGCAATGGGAACCATCTTCCCTCCTTTTACACCTGAGGAGACAGAATCACCAAGAAGTGAAGAGACTTGCCTAACATCCACAGCCTGTTCCTTGGTGGGGCTGGGCTTAGAATCCAGGCAAGAAGCTCCAGAAACAGCATGTTTTTAACCACTATGTACCACATGCTCTATTAGTAATTTATGAATCTTCTTAAAAGCTCATTTAGTCTTGCCATAAGCTGGGGAGATTTCTAAAGCACATGAAAGCCACTAGTGGAGACGTTGACTCTTAGATGCCACACTGTCACTCATGACTTAGAATGGAAAAATCTGCTGGAGGGCTTTTGTGACCTGGGACTCCGGAGACCTGGAGCCCAGGGCTGGCTCAGGTGCTGGCTTCTCGGGGAAACTTGGAGAGGTACTGAAGCACACTGATGGAATCATGGGCTCCAGCATTAGATAACCTTGCATTTTTAGACTAGAGATGCAACATATTAGTGAAGTGTCTGTGGATAAGTCACATAATCTCTTGGAGACTCAGTTTCCCCCTCTAAAAAAATAGGAGATGAGGATTATCTCAATGAGATGGATGAAATGGTTGGATGGCATCACTGACTCAGTAGACGTGAGTTTGAGCAAACTCTGGGAGATAGTGAAGAACAGGGAACCCTGGTATACTCCAGTCCATGGGGTTGCAAAGAGTCGGATATGAGTTAGTGACTGAACAACAACATTATCTTAATAGAATTGATCCAATACTTCAATTACTCAATGCCTCTCTGCTGCAGATTCTTTTATTACAAAAATGTAGTGCTGTGTTAGAGATCACAGTCCCATCTACCTAACAAATACTGTGATTCCATAATACTATGATTACAAGACAGTTGACTGGGCTTCCCAGGTAGCACAGTGGTAAAGAATCTGCCTGCCAAGGCAGGAGACACAAGAGATGTGAGTTCAATCCCTGGGGCAGGAAGATCCCCTAGAGGAGGAAATGGCGACCTACTCCAATATTCTTGCCTGGAAAATTCCATGGACAGAGGAGCCTGGCGGGCTACAGTCCATGGGCTCGCAAAAAGCTGGGCACAAAGAGCACACATCCCCAGGCACAACGGTTGACTATACTATTACTGTACTATATTTATATAGTGCTTATGATTTCCAAATATTTTCACATCTATGTTCTGGTTAGATCCCCATTACTAATCTGCATAGTATTCAATCCTCATTTTATGGGTGAAGAAATTGAAGCTGAAAGAATTTATTTGGCTTGGCCATGATCATACATTGTCAGGTGACATGGCTGGCCCACAAACTCTGAGCTTTTGCTCCTTATCCAGGGTTCTTTTCCTTATAATTTGCTGGGTTTCCGCAGAAGACATGAGGCCTGCTTGCAATAATCTTATAGCACAAATGGGGAAAGTAAAAGAACATAAAGAAACAGAAATGAAAACTAATTGCTCCAAGATCTTGGAGAGGATGGAGCAGCTGTCTCTGGTTTGTGTGTCCGTTAGCATGTACTGAGGGGCCTCTTATACATCCAGTGGCAATGTGATGCCCAGGCTTGCTTGGAGAGCAGAAGCCAAGGTAGAGTTTCCATGAGGAGAATGAAGCAAAGGAAATGAGAGACATTTAACAAAGACATGGTTGCAAGAATGCTCATAAGCAGTGAATGGTAACTGATGGCTCTAGAAGGGAATAGAAGCGAAGCAGTTGGAATGATTGGAGATGCACATAATGAAGGTTTTCTCAAGGGCTGGCCTTGAGTTTGACATTATTTAATGTTATTAATATTCTCCATGACAGATATATCAGATTCGCTCAGGGCCATCTTTTCCTGGGCTCAATCCCTTGCTACTGCTATTGAGTTATTTGAGTTCATGGAACCCTCTTGGTTCTGCCACCCGAGGCTCACTGCATACAACTCCAGTCTCAGGTTCCTCCTGCCACTTGAGAGTCCAGTGACATGCCAACTTCTAGAATTTAGGATTTGACTTCTGAAGCAACAGCTAAAAGGACTGATAAATGCGATATGAAGTACAGGGGAATTATCTCCCATGATGAAAATTCCGGACCCATGGGAGACATGAGGTGGAAGTGGGGCAGATAAATTCCCTCTCCTTTCCTTCCTCCAGTGAGCTATTTGGAGGAGCAGTTTCTCTGTACAGCCTGCCCAGAAACAGCCTGTGTGGCTGTGACTCTGTGGCTTATTTTAAGGCAGTTGCCGGTACAGTAACATCGCCTTACACGATTTTGCATTCTTCCATGCCTCACCTTCCTTCCTCTTCCCTCACTCTCACTGTCCTAGGTTTCAACTAAAATATACATTAGCATTTAATCCTTGCTCAAGTTCTGGGACAGCAGAAGTGAAGGGATTGGTGAAGTCATAGTTGAAATTACCCAGTTAATTAAAACATCCAAAAACAGGTATGAAAAGATATACTAAGTCATGGAAATGTAAGTAGTCTGATAGTGTAAGAAAAATGACTGGTGAAAAAGTCAATAAACTCAGAAATCAGAAACAAACTACAGATGGGAAATGATAAGCAGAAAGCTATGAAGGGGCCCTTCTAGCTCACCAAGTAGGAGATAAATACCATGATGTTTAAAAGGTTAACGTCACAGAAATGCCAACCCCCACTCTCCTACCTGCTTCAAATCCTTTAACAGCTCCTTCTCACGGTGCTCAGGATAAGTTTCAAACATTTTTACATGACTCAAGAGAAAGACCCTTCCAGGTCTAATTTCTGAGAGTCTTACTTTCTCTAAATATGTTGTTGTTTAGTCGCTAAGTCATGTCTGACTCTTTGTGACCTCATGGACTGTAGCCCACCAAACTCCTCTGTTCTTGGGATTTTCTGGGCAAGTATACTGGAGTGGGTTGCCATTTCCTCTTCCAGGAGATCTTCCTGACCCAGGGACTGAGCCTGTGTCTCCTGCATTGGCAGGTGGATTCTCTACCACTGAGGTACCAGGGAAGCCCTCTTAATACGCAGAAAGCGACACACACAAAAATGTTACTCCCACCCTAACAATGAGAGAAAAAAGTCAGATAGTCAACAAAACCATATTTGTTCTTGAGCCAGTCAAAGAGCTGAGGTTGGACAATAAGTAGGTGAATTAAATTCCAAAAAGCAGTGTGCCTCTCAGAGGAGAGGCAGAAACACTTGAGTTGTTTTACCTTTGACAGAGCATGGGGAAGAGAAACAGCCACTATAAAAGGAGGGAAGGTGAAAGCAGGCAACATTTTAACCAGTTTTTAAGAGGGTGGTCATCTAGTGTGATTGTCTAGAACTCCTGGGAGCCCCAGACACAAGAGGACAAGAAGAGTTCACACTCATTCTTTAGCACTTTTCCAAAGGCTTCCTTCCACTGGATGCTCACAAAAAGACTGGGAACAGGAGAGGAGACATGTACCCCTACCGGGCTGCTGCAGCTAAGTCACTTCAGTCGTGTCCAACTCTGTGCAACCCCAGAGACGGCAGCCCACCAGGCTCCCCGTCCCTGGGATTCTCCAGGCAGGAACACTGGAGTGGGTTGACATTTCCTTCTCCAATACATGAAAGGGAAAAGTGAAAGTGAAGTCGCTCAGTCGTGTCTGACCCTCAGCGACCCCATGGATTGCAGCCTTCCAGGCTCCTCCATCCATGGGATTTTCCAGGCAAGTGTACTGGAGTGGGGTGCCATTGCCTTCAATACAGCCTTGATGTACTCCTTTTCCTATTTGGAACCAGTCTGTTGTTCCATGTCTAGTTCTAACTGTTGCTTCCTGACCTGCATACAGGTTTCTCAAAAGGCAGGTCAAGTGGTCTGGTATGCTCATCTCTTTCAGAATTTTCCACAAGAGAAGACTCTACACATGGACATCACCAGATGGTTCACAGCAAAATCAGATTGATTATATTCTTTGCAGCCAAAGATGGAAAAGCTCTATACAGTCAGCAAAAACAAGACTGGGAGCTGACTGTGGCTCGGATCATGAACTCCTTATTGCCAAATTCAGACTTAAATTGAAGAAAGTGGGGAAAACCACTAGACCATTCAGGTATGACCTAAATCAAATCCCTTATGACTATACAGTGGAAGTGAGAAATAGATTTAAGGGACTAGATATGATAGAGTGCCTGATGAACTATGGATGGAGGCTCGTGACATTGTACAAGAGACAGGAATCAAGACCATCCCCAAGAAAAAGAAATGCCAAAAAGCAAAATGGCTGTCAGAGGAAGCCTTACAAATAGCTGTGAAGAGAAGGGAAGCGAAAAGCAAAGGAGAAAAGGAAAGATATACCCATTTGAACGCAGAGTTCCAAAGAATAGCAAGGAGAGATAAGAAAGCCTTCCTCAGCAATCAATGCAAGGAAATAGAAACAATAGAATGGGAAAGACTAGAGATCTCTTCAAGAAAATTAGAGATACCAAGGGAATATTTCATGCAAAGATGTGCTTGATAAAGGACAGAAATGGTATGGACCTAACAGAAGCAGAAGATATTAAGAAGAGGTGGCAAGAATACACAGAAGAACTGTACAAAAAAGATCTTCATGACCAAGATAATCATGATGGTGTGATCACTCACCTAGAGCCAGACATCCTGGAATGTGAAGTCAAGTGGGCCTTAGAAAGCATCACTACGAACAAAGCTAGTGGAGGTGATGGAATTCCAGTTGAGCTATTTCAAATCCTGAAAGATGATGCTGTGAAAGTGCTGCACTCAATATGCCAGCAAATTTGGAAAACTCAGCAGTGGCCACAAGACTGGAAAAGGTCAGTTTTCATTCCAATCCCAAAGAAAGGCATTGCCAAAGAATGCTCAAACTACCACACAATTTCACTCATCTCACACACTAGTAAAATAATGCTTAAAATTTTCCAAGCCAGGCTTCAGCAATACATGAACTGTGAACTTCCAGATGTTCAAGCTGGTTTTAGAAAAGGCAGAGGAACCAGAGATCAAATTGCCAACATCCACTGGATCATGGAAAAAGCAAGAGAGTTCCAGAAAAACATCTATTTCTGCTTTATTGACTATGCCAAAGCCTTTGTATGCTCAATGCTTAATAAATGTTAATAAAATCAGGGTATATTAATAAGCTAGAAAATACAAAATATAGCACAAACCAAGCAATCTAGTTTAAGTTTTCACATTGAACATACAAAGTTCAAAATTACTGGAAGTTTAAAAAGCAATATAACAAATGGGATCACAGAAATGAAAAATGAATTGTATTTAATTTGAAAGCATAAATCACAATTTAAATCACAAGAGTTAGGATAACAAAAATGCTAATCAAAAGTTCTCAATCTACCTAAAAGATAAAACCAAAATGATAAATTTGGCTTTAAAGAAGGAACTGACTCAGAGAGGCTTACATTGGATATATGGAAGACATTTTTAGGGATCTTAAGCATGGAGATACATTCTTTTTTTCTAAACAAACACACACATACATTCATATGCTCACAAACACTTGGAATATCATAGGCATATCACAAGTATGGTCTGAAATGTTGTTCTATAAATCAGCTGTTGAAAACTCAGAAGGCATTTATCCTTAGAAATAACATCATGTAAACACGGTATTTTGTTTTACAGACTGCTTTCACAATAGCCTATTTAACCCATAATATAAATAAACTACTTTCTAGAACTTTTGCCTCTCAAGTTTCTGTTGGATGTCCAAAATCTAGAACAGAACCTGGTGTATGTGTTAAGGAGTTGGTAAGTATGCTGAATGAAGGATGCTGAATGATTAATAGTGGGAAATTCGTTGTGGACACAGACACTGTTCTGAAGAATTTTCAGGGGTTGTTTTAGGCCATTATCACAGCCTAATAAGGTAGTGTTTTTCAGATAATGAAAGTGATAAAGTTAGGAAATAAGAAAGATTAAATTTATGATTTAAGGAATTTGCTTTTGACCTCACATCTAGGAAGAAAGCCTTCTTCTAGGGTGCATGCTCTTAACCACTGTACATACTGTGAAAATTAGTAAATAGAAATCTTATTTAAAATGGAGTTGGGAGGCCAGTAGGGGGAACTCTCAAGCCCTAGCACTCCAGATCAGATCAGATCAGATCAGTCGCTCAGTCGTGTCTGACTCTTTGCGACCCCATGAATCACAGCACGCCAGGCCTCCCTGTCCATCACCAACTCCTGGAGTTCACTCATACTCATGTCCATGGAGTCAGTGATGCCATCCAGCCATCTCATCCTCTGTCGTCCCCTTCTCCTCCTGTCCCCAATCCCTCCCAGCATCAGAGTCTTTTCCAATGAGTCAACTCTTCACATGAGGTGGCCAAAATACTGGAGTTTCAGCTTTAGCATCCTTCCTTCCAAAGAAATCCCAGGACTGATCTCCTTCAGAACGGACTGGTTGGATCTCCTTGCAGTCCAAGGGACTCTCAAGAGTCTTCTCCAACACCACAGTTCAAAAGCATCAATTCTTTGGCGCTCAGCTTTCTTCACAGTCCAACTCTCACATCCATACATGACCACAGGAAAAACCATAGCCTTGACTAGATGGACCTTTGTTGGCAAAGTAACGTCTCTGCTTTTGAATATGCTATCTAGGTTGGTCATAACTTTCCTTCCAAGGAGTAAGCGTCTTTTAATTTCATGGCTGCAGTCAGCCCAAACCCAAGAGGAAAAGACATACTTTGTATCTCCAACAGGTAGAAGGTTACTCCTTTAACCCAGCAAGAGAAAGAAAGAAAGAAAGAAAGAAAGAAAAAAAGACTCTTTGCCAGGCAACAACCTGGCCCTTTAGAGACTGTCACAATTCGGCCAATGAAAAGCCACTACTTCAAATTCCCAGTTTCCTCCAATGAACTCTTTGTTTAATAAGAGCTCCACCAACTCCTTTTCTAGAAAATAACATTCTTCTCCTTTGTTATTTGGACTTGCCTGTGGTATGCTACAGATTACATGTCCTGAATTGTATACCCTTGCTGTTCTCAAATTAACCTATTTTGTTAGTAAAATAACTGGCTGTTTTATTGTTTTAGGTCAACAATACTGTCTCTCTACTTTCAGTTTTAGGTATTAAAAAGCACAGGACTAGAACCAGAATGTAGTTAAACGAATGGAAGCTCCATAAGGGCAGGATGTCTTCAGGACAAGCAGATTTATCCAAGCACATCAGTGCTATATAATAAGCACTCAATAAATATTTGACAACCCACTCCAGTGTTCCTGCCGGGAGAATTCCATGGACAGAGGAGCCTTGCAGGCTACAGTCCATGGATCCCCAAAAGCTGGAAATGACTGAGCCCCACTCTATTTTTGCCTGAAAAATCCCATGGGCAGAGGAGCCTGGCGGGTTACAGTCCAAAGGGTTGCAAAGAGTGAGACATGACCGAGCATACATGCACACACAAATAAGTCAAAGAGTATTTTCCCCTTCCTTGGATATAGGGCCTATTCTAAGAAGCATGAATTATACCAAAAAGCCTGACATTCCCCTCCTTCTCTTTTGTTGGGTATATTTCTCATTTAATTTCCTCCCAGGTGATCAGTTATGATGCTGTCTGCTTTGTTCTAGCTATAGCAACTGCACAGCCTGCTTTATATAATTTATTCACCCTCAGATCAAAATCTAACTCCTATAGCTAGAACTTCCTCTGTTACTGGAAGGAAAGCATCTGATTTCAGGTCTTCCCAATAAAATGTAACTGAAAATGCCTTCCAGTCCTCTTAGGGATTTGCCAATAACGCATAGAATAATTGGACTTTAAAGAAATTGCTTGCTGACCCCAATTGACATAAATTCTGTACAATCTGAGGGCGGGGAAGGGTCACGTTTTCTAAGCTGTTTCTGGTTTGTGTAGCTTCCTTTTTCCCTCTACACAACACTCTCAGATTGTTTGTCTTTAGACCCCTCAGGGGAGGCAGGCTACCTAATCCATAGTCTAGCAAAATGAAAGCTAGTGATAACAAAGAAACATTTCAAACAGAGTTGAAATGAGCTTCTTTCCTAGCAACATATGGACTACATACCAGTGATTACAATTTGATATTATAAAATAATGGCATATAAATCTAAAATAACACATCAATTATGCTAATTTACTTTAAAAACTATGTTGTCAGTTATTTAAACACACAGATTCCCAAGCAGTTCATCACCAAAGGAGTACTTCTCTAAAGAAAACTGGTGGTGGTGATGGACAGATAGGAGGTGGGGATTATACATACATTTGCTTTAGCAAAAGAGATGACGGATGATTCACTTCTGAATTACAACTCATTCAGGACGTGAAGCATATTTCTTGAGAAAATAATACACTGCTGTTGCAAATACGAAGTATTGCATTATAAGAGGTTAGCAAACAACTCACAACAAGTGAAATCAATGATCGTGAAACTAAATTGAGATTATCTTATAGCTAAAATTAAGAAGAGCAGTATTTGAAGAGCAAGATGACGTCAGTGCAACACTGGTAATGCAGTATGAACTAAATGTCCTTCCCCCAGATCATGGGAAGTCAAACTACTGGTGCTTATGCAGCATCACAGGAGCTCCGCGAGGCATGGAGGCCCGTGAAATATGCATTGGCATTCTCAGTAAGCTGTTTTGACTTCTAAAACCCACCCTGCGGTACTTCTAAAACATTCACTTAATAGATTTTGACACTGTCCATAAGAACTGCAGAAATGACCTGTAATTTTCGGTCAGTTTTTCTGACCATCACTACCCAGGGAACTTTAGTATATATTTTGATTACTCTTCTTAATGAGGAAAGATCAAGTCAAGAAATTACCTCTGGAATGGGGAAAGTTTGATCACTATACTCCCCAGATTTCATATCAAAAAACTTTTGGTTTATGCAAAACCAAGAAAACAGGAGATCAAAACAAATAAATGAAAACAACCCTCCAGGCAACCAACTCCTGCTCAGGCTGCCAAGGGTGGCTGTCCCCCAGAACATCCCTCCTTTCTGCTTCTGGGGTTTCAGGAGGCACAGAGCAGCCACAAGTCACCCACCCCAGATGGCAGGTGGCATCACGGCTGCCCTGGACTCTGGGCTCATACAGCCTCGACCAGCTCAAATAGAGGGGGAGCTTGCAACTATGGGAAGGAGGCAGAGGTGAAGATCCTTTTTATTTTTCTATTCCCTGGCCAACTACAGTGACTTGGTACAAAATAGCTGACTAATAAATACACAGCAAACAAATTCTGGCCTCAGCTTACTTTACCAGCACCATATCCATAAACCTGCCCTCAACAGTTCACATGCTCTTTTCAACCACACATATAGCAGTGTAGGAAGTAACTCTTTCCTGTCCAAAATTAATTCCTGATCAATGCTTGATGTCCCAACCTTCCTCTACACTCAGGACATCTACATTGCCTCTGTGTCTGCTTTAGTATCTCCAGATTTATTTTGATTCTAAAAATCCCCTTCACAGAAGTATATAGTTTTATGAAACCCATAGAAATTATAAAATTATTTAATTATTTTACATAATACAATTAAGACGGGAATTTTAAGTAAAAACATTTTATTTGAAATAAATATATATTTGCTTTCCTGGTAGCTCAGTAGTAAAGAATCTGCCTGCCAATGCAGAAGATGTGGGTTTGATCCTGAGGTCAGGAAGATCCCCTGGAGAATGAAAAGGCAGTCTGCTCCCGTGTTCTTACCTGGGAAATTCCATGTACAGAGGAGCCTGGCGGGCTAAGCCCATGGGGTCGCAAAAGAGTTGGACACAACTTAGTGACTAAACAACAGTAACAACTACCTCTGATTAAGACATCTAATTTTCTTAGGCTATTACATGCCTAACCTTACAAACATACAAAACCTAATTTCTAGAAGAGAAGTTTTGAGATTTCTGCATATTACTTTACCAACTTCCACCTTAAAGGTAGATAGTTTTCCTACAGTATTCTATATTAAACATACTTCTGTGTCTTTAGAGAATAGTGAAGAGGGAACGTGCTCTCCTCTCTGCGTATAATAAGAACCACCTAAATTGAGAAAACATAAATATATAAAGTATTAGATTTTGCGCATGCTCCTTGAGTACCACAGTAAGCATGAACTCTATTTATCCCAGAGCGATTCCCATTCTGTTTTTGAACCAAACACATTTGCTACGTGGCACAGCAGTTGATGATAAAGTATTTATTACCTTTGCTTCATTATCTCATGTAGTCTCCCATGCTGGACACACTGTTCCTCTAATTCATCATTTCTTCTCTGTAACTTTTCCAGTTTGTCATACGTATACCTCTTTTCTTGACTGAGCTGAGCTATTTCAGACCTAAAGAGATGTAAACAGAAATAACAGATGTGAAAGGTTTTTGTTACCAGAGCATGTTTTTATTGTATAACCTCATCATTTCCTTGAATTCTACACTTAAACATGTGTCAGTAAAATTATTTTACATAAAATAAAATATTGCAAAATTACGAAATGCCTAGTAGATGGGTATACACACTGCAGAAACTCAAGTGGTAGCACATTAAAGAATAACAACTTCCTCTAATAGAGAGATTTTTCAAGGAACAAGGAAAAATGATAATCAAATCCCATTTTTAAAAAGACTACTGTTAAGTTACCAAGTGTTTACTGAGTATCTATTACAGGCAAGCTACCATGCTGTTACAGGAACAACCCCAGGCCTAATTTCTATGAAAAAGAGTTGTTTAATTGACGTAACTAATTTAATGACACAAGATTAAAATAATATAGTTTTTAAAAATGGTGGTTCTCTGCTCCCTGATCCTATGTCTAGATTGTCAATGTAATTACTATTTCAGTTGTAGTTAATCAGTTTTATGTTACAACAACTACATAAATATCGGTCCTTGTTATCTAAGGAGTATACTACGATTACACATGTGTACATTTATATGGGGCTTCCTAAGGGGCATGAGTGGTAAAGAATCTGCCTGCCAATGCAGGAGACACAAAAGACATGAGTGCGATCTCTGGGTGGGAAAGACTTCCTGGAGAAGGAAATGGCAACCCACTCCAGTATTCTTACCTGGAAAATTCCATGGACAAATGTGCCTAAATGGGCTATAGTCTATGGGGTCTCAAAGAGTTGAACACGATTGAGCATACATGTATATATATACATATTTTCCCTAAATGAATGGGCTTTAGTGTGGAGTGATTGAGTGGTGAGCCATCTTTTCTGATGGGAGATTCCCAATAGTATCAGTATCTGTAATCCCTTCCCCTGTGGCCATTCTGTTTCTCAAAGGAAAGATTCTCCAGTTTTCTGCTTGTTGTGTACAACACTAACCGTCAGTGGTCTAGGAGCTGATTGGAAGTAGAGGGGTGGTGTTCTCACCTTTCAGAAGGCAGTGCACACATGCTTGTATGTACTCAGTCACTCAGTCTTGTCAGACGTTTTGAGACCGCATGGACTGTGGGCCCCCCAGGCTCCTCTGTCCATGGGATTCTCCAGGTAAGAATACTGGAGTGGGCTGCCATTTCCTACTCCAGGGGATCGTCCCCACTCAGAGATCAAACCCAAGTCTCCTTCAGAATGTAGACTTTCAATTAATTCCTCTATTCTAACTTCAGTACAGCTATTTAAACCAGTGCTTGCTGGTTTAATCTCTTCAGAGAGGAAGCCCATAGTCTTCTGGGTGGAGGAGTGATGGTCCCCTGGCTGCATGGGGTAGGGGGCAGAACTGTCAACTTTGGTTTCAGTCCTATGTTCCACTCCTGCCTTCTAAGGTTTTCTGGGATCCTCAGAGCAGATCAGCTTGCCTCACATACAAGCAACCTTGTCTGCAGACATTTAAGGTTCCTCTTCCTCCATTTGCTAAGTCAGGTACCATTCCCGCAATTTTCTTTCATTCTTCACCAATTTCATTTGGGATTACAGATATCTACTTTGATGATGGTTGATGTCTGTCAGGAAATATGCTACCTCTTCTGTGTCTTGGGTGGCTATTGCAAGTCTCAAAATTTGAAGATAAGAAAGACATCTATCCAAGAAAAATTATATCCTTGTCCTTGCTTTAATTAAACATTACTTCTCGCTCCACCGTTTCCTCATACTGCACTGCCTCAGGTTAGAACTGAAAGCTTCAAACTCTTGCATATTAAAATACGAGTAGTTGACAACTAGTTTGTTTCTTGAAGTTTAAATATAGAGTTGGCCAAAAGGCTCATTTGGAAAAACCCAAACAAACTTTTTGGCCAACCCATAAGACACTTGATATAAAATTACTTCCCTCCAAAGAAAGAATTCCTCCATTAGGAGCAATAGCCTTTTTAATTTTTTTTTTCCTGGAAAAGACTGGGATTTCCTAAAGGAGTTTACTTCAAGGACCAAACTGCTTCACATGGCAAAAAGCAATTTCTCACTTTAGTTCAACTCATTCCTCATTTTGTTTTTACTTTGGTTCAAGTTTCATCGCAAAGGAAGCTTGTTCTGATTAATGCGTGCAGTTCTCAATATGTTAGCATATTTTTTGAAACCTCTAGCTTTTATGCATACATTAACTTATAATTTATTCCCATGAACTGTGCTCTCCGCCTCATTCTTCTTGCTAGATTACGCATGAGGGCAAGGATTATCTCATTTTCAAGCTCAGATCAGGAACTCAATCTACATTTACTTTTTCTAATAACAATTTACTTATATTTGAAACGTCTAAATAAGTAAATAATCACTTGTCTCTCTTTTCAAAATCACATACAATATAAAAGAGTTTAGGAGCAGTTATATAAAGCTGTTAATTTAGTATTCTTCCAAGGTTAGCATTTTCTATCACAATATGCACTATGCACTAAAATTCCTAAAGGACCAAAAATACCCTTAAACCAGATTAGAAAAAAATGCAGAAGAATGTTTATCTATTCTCAGGTACTCTCCCAGAAAAAAAAAAAACAGTCACTAAAAGAAAAATCAGGAAGGAAGCATAGATTTTACAGTATAAAAATATAAAGCTTTTATGCAGAAATAACATGTTTTCATGAGAATGCTCCTTGTAACACTGTTTCTAGATCCAACCTTGTTCTGCAACCTAATATAATAAAACTTAACCCAGAAATGTATCAACAGATTATTAGTTACATTACATGAAAAAAGAACTATCAAGATGCTATTCTGATAATATGGCTATCTAAGAGTACTGGAGTGGGCTTGCCATTTCCTTCTCCAGGGGATATTCCCAACCCAGGGATCGAATCTGGGTCTCCTGCATTGCGGGCAAAGGTTTTACCGTCTGAGCCACCAGGGAATCATATATATTGACCTAAAACATGACATATTGGTAAAAAAGGGAAATATTAAAAATCAGCATAAAGTAATTCTATCTTATAAAATAAAAAAATAATATCTCTTGGTGTCCGGATTAGAAATTTCTTTTTTCCCTTTTCTTTATTTTCTGAATTTTTACAATGAACATGTATTTAAGACAAAAAATAAAGTCACTTTGATTCTGAAAAGGTTCATAAGAAACAAAAAGAAGTGGGGACAAATTTTTCAAAGTTAAAAAAAAGGGGGATGTAAAAAATGAGATGAATGAATATTAGAAGCATTATATAATAAATCACTATTCCCCCCTCTTCATCAAAATTCCAATTAAAAAAGTACAAGGGATATGAAAAGTATTCACAGAATAAACATAAATGGTCTATAAACATTGAGAAAATATTCAATTTCCCTATTATTCAAAGAAATGCCTAATAAAAGCAGATAAATTTGGCTTTAATAAAAGTCAAACATTTGTTATATGCCTATAATATACCAGGTTGTGGAATTCATCCTTCCATTATGATCTCAATTAATCCTACAAGGTAACTGTTTATTCCCTTTTCTCTGTGGGGTAAATATGAAATTTAATGATTTGCCTAAGGTCACCCAAATGGTTATTAGCCAAGCCCAGATACAAACACTGTTTGGGCAACTCTAAAGGGGTTGCCCCACCCACTGTGCCACACTGCTTCTCACGTCTTTTTTTATAAAAATCTCTCACTTCGTTTTGTCACATACTGGTATGCACATAGATATACTGAGCAGGATTTAGTGCAGTACTTAAGCAAAGTCATACACATTAACAGCCTTAAAAGGGTGCATAGTCTTGGACCAGCAATCCTCCTTTCAGACATCTCAACTAAAAAGATCATGAAAAAATTCAGATTTAGGTATAAAATTATTATTAGATTATTGATTACATTTTAAAATATTTTAAAATTTTGATGAATTACTATGCACACAAATGATTCAGTTAAAACTATGTTTCCACAGCATTTACTGGTGTAGAAAAGTGTACATTAGATAATATTAAATAAAAAAGCAAGATGCAACTACACACACACACACACACACACACTATGATGTCATAATATAAACGTATGGTAACATACACATATACTACACATGGAAAAGGACTGAAAAGAAATACGTCCAAAGTCAACAACAGTTAGCTGGGTGGTAATGTCACAGGAAAATAAATGCCTGATATTGAGTTTATCTTATGTATATAATTTCAAAAATATAGATGTTAATTGTAAAGTACATATTACTACCAGGTATTTTATTTCTACAGTATTTTTCTGCTTTGCATATTTTATGTGTATGTTTTTTTGTTTGTTTATAGTAGTAATTTGCCTACCAACTTCTAATGTTCAATAAAAATTTGGTACATGTATATGTTCATTATCTTTTATCTGTCTTTAGTCCATGACACATTGAAAGAACTAGCCATTTGCAAAGTTTAGAGTAAACTTATGAGCTTCTTTGTTAGCTTGAGATTACATTTGTGGCATGACTATCCTAGCATCATATAAAAAGAAAATTGACTCTAATCCATTTTCATAGAAAATTTAGGTAATTTCTGGCTTTACGGAAGCATGAACTTCTCTCTGCATTTTTATATAGCAGTTATATTGTGTAATTACATTTGCATGAAGTATAATATTTTACTACTATAATTAGTATTACAGTGATTGCTTTTTAAGGAAAAACATGACCCCT
This sequence comes from Bos taurus, assembly GCF_002263795.3. NCBI lineage: Eukaryota > Metazoa > Chordata > Mammalia > Artiodactyla > Bovidae > Bos > Bos taurus. The sequence continues at coordinate 33,710,644 of NC_037343.1, forward strand.
TAATTTTTTATTCTTTTAGAGACTCATTCAACTTTTGGTAATAATTAACGGAGGCCATAGCAGTTTCTTCCTGTATAATATAATTTTTGTGGCATCCCAAACTAACATCATCTAAACATGCACGGGAAAAAAAAAAATAGTTCAACCGGGTGTGTGTTCTTTACTTCAATTAAACTCACACAGTTGGATACCTACTGTTGCCAAAACAGTAATATAATTTATACATTATAGTCCACACAGTAAAACTACACTAAAAGTCATTTAACAATATTTATAACACCATAAAATACAGTGTTAAAATATATGAACTGCAATATGTACCAAAATTGTAAAATTTGTTTCTCATCATCAGTGATTAAAACCAGGATCATTGCTTTAGCCTCAAAACCCACAACCCTGGTGACAGATTAGAATTCAAATCTTAATGATCAATTTACAATTAACAAGATAGAAGTGAAACAAATTAAACCAACCATTATATATAACGAGACCCAATGGACTCCCATTGTTCCTCTTAATTACAAAACGCAAATCACAAATACACAATGGGTACTGTTAGACATCAATCCACAAGCCTAGCAACCCAGAAAGTGACAATGATAGAAAAGAAAGAGAAGCAAAACCACGTAGACCCCATGCTCTATGCTCTATGTTCTATTCTTTTCAGTGGGGCCAAAGTGTTGAGAGGTGAAAACCTAGCACATGCTGGATCCCCAGTCTGCAGCTGGCAGAGGGTCCCTTCTAGCCGGTGCCCAACCTTTCTGAGCTCTTCCCAAGGCATGTTGTAGATTTCACTGCAAACTGCACTGCAAACATTTTAGTGCTGATTCATCCAAGCGCTTTGGGAGAGGGAACACATCCTTCACTTTAATAGAAAAAAAAAAATCACAGTTGCACCAAAGATATTTAAATATCTCCATGTACCAACTTTGAAAACAAGCTTATCACTGTAATAAGCTCTCAGAGTCCTGGGGAATAAAGACAAAGGGAGCTAAAGTTTATGTGAGTTTCATCTAAAATCAGCCAGAATGTCTGCCTGGTGCCAATTAAAAGCAAAAAGGAATTACTGCTCTTGTCTGATGGTCAAAAACAACTACATAAAATGCATGAAATTGGCGGTTCACTTTTAGATTTAAAATGAGATGTGCTATTCACAAAACCTGGGGTTACAGACACCACTCGAGCAGTGTGGAAGGCATACTGTGTAGGAAGTCCTGGCTCGTCACTGTGGAGGGCTCGCAGACAGCAGAAGCAATAAGCACTGCCGTAATGCGACTTACGTCTACTTCGGAAAAAACACATATAACATACACACAGGCAGAGGAACCATTTCTAAACACTTTCACAAAGCAGCTTAGTATGCGGACGGGGTAAAGAGTAGGAGTGTCTGGGAGTGGTTCCCCTGCATTGTCAGCTAACCCAGTGATTCTTCAGGGGCTCTAGTCAAAGGACTAGTTCTATGATTTTAAAAGGCTTATAAATGGCATGAATCCATATATTTAGTATGGGATTTTGAATAACATAAAATTCTCAGACCAAAAAAAAATGTTTAAATTGTTCGTCAACATGAAATAAATACACTTACTTTCAGGAAAAAGTTTTACTCTAAGGAAAACCTGGATTAAAATTACCCTATGGTTTAAATGATTTTGGAGATGGCACTTTCACAGTGACAACAGCTTAGAAAAGTCGAAAAACTTCAAGATTTCCTCATCTCAAAGCACAGGGCGGGGACTATTTATCCCAAAAGTTTAGCAGAAGGTAAATAGAGGCCTGGCATGTGGCAATTCATGGGGTCACGAAGAGTCAGACACGACTGAGCGACTGATCTGAACTGAACTGAAATAGAGGCTCACTACTGGAGAGCTTCACAGGGCTTCATAAATTCATAGTTCTATTTTAAAAGAAATACTCGGAGCCCTACAAGTTTTATAGATGTTTTCAAAACAAAGATAGTATCAAAAAATGGAGTGTCTTTCATGTAGGAAGCCAGAGTGAGATGAGAAATTAAGAGTAAACAAACAAATAAGAAACCCCCAAACACAACTGATCCTATCTACTAATTTCTTGTGAGACACACAAAACATATATTTTGTAAATTTTAGGGGCCCTAAAATGTTGTAATGATAATAAGTTACAACTTATTTAGTTTTTATTATTTGCTAGGTTTTAGTTTGGAATCAACTTATAAAGTTACAGTAGATGCATATTTTAACTCTTCAGATTTACAAGACAAAGTCCAGAGCAGGACCTGAAACACAACCAAATCTACAATTTCCTGATCCTGCATTGCCTTCAGAAAGGTTTTCCACTGTGGTATAGACTTTATGTCTGTCAGCAAATTATGGCACTCAGACCCTGGTAAAGGCAATAATTGCTAGTGAAGGGATATCCTCATGGCCAGTCAAGGCCCTTAAAATGATGCCATCAGTGACAGCAATAGCACCTACTGTATACTTTAATGCGCCATGCATGATGTTAGTGCTATGTGTATACCTATATCTTCCTCTCTACATTTCTAATTCCCACCGAAATCCTGTATCATAGTTTTTAAAAGGGTTTTACAAATGGAGAAGCTGAGGTTTGGAGAAATTAAGCCAGGGACCCAAGGTTATGAAGCTAAGTGGCAAAGCAAGATTCAAACCTTATTCTTTCTGAATTCTGAAGTGTTTTTTTATTGCACACTGCCCATCATCAACAAAGAAATAGTGTTGGAACCAGAGTCATATCATGATACAAAGGGTAACACCATGCTTGTTTGTTTCATTCATTCAATCATTCAGTATGTACTGGGTACCAGGTCAGATGGTAAAGAATCCACGTGCAATGCAGGAGACCTGGGTTTGGTCCCTGGGCTGCGATTATCCCCTAGAGGAGGACACAGCAACTCAATCCAGTACTCTTGCCTGGAGAATCCCCATGGACAGAGGAGCCTGGCAGGCTACAGTCCATGGGGTCGCAAAGAGTCAGACACGACTGAGCGACTAAGCACAGCACAGCACCAGCTCTGTATCAGACATAAAGGAATACGTTCAATTTACAAAGTAGTGGTCAGGAGCTAGACTCAGAAGTGAGAGGAGCTGAAGAGAAGAGAGGCTGAGGTTCAAGTTCATAGACAAGGGTAAACTGACAGACCTAGAGCAGGAAAAAGAAGGCCTTAGCGCACACGGCACAGGTTAACCCAGGCTCACAGTTAACCCTCACGTACGCAAGTATGCTCCACGGAAATTTAAAGGTTAATTTTTCCCTCCTAAACTTTCCCATCATAATTACTTTGGTCTGGATTTTCTTTTGTGGTGGATGTAAGATATTATTCTTATGAAAGGTCATACGTAGGCTTTGGAACCAGAAATATCTAAGTTAGAATTTTAGTGTGCCTACTTATTAGCTATTTAAATGCTCTGAGTATTGGTTTCCTCATCCATAAAAGAAGATAATTCATGTCTCAAGCTGTTGTGAGAATTAAATATAAAGCAAGCATATAGCTTCTCTTTCTCTTTCATATACCTGAATTAGACAACAAGATAATTAATCAGTAATCAATCCCAAAGCAATATTAAGATAACACAATCTTTTAAGGCCCAATTTTTTCTTAAATTATTAATGTGTTTGTATCTATGTGAAGCAAATCAAATATTTCTAGTTAGAATACTTCCTGTTGATATGAGGGTCTCCTCCAGGGCAAAATTATTTGGGTTTCCTTGTCAAATTTCCTGGAAATATTGGGTATTTTGGCACTCTGAGCCTTTTCTCTTCCCAAATAAGATATCTAATTAGTATTCGCTAAGAAGGTGCATGCTCAGAGCACATTCTGGGTGGTTATAGGAGTTTCTGCCTTCCTGTGAGCAGAATGAATTGGATTCATAAGTGCTCTGATTTTCCAAAAGATTCAGGGATGGGGATTCCACAAACTAGGCCAGATTATTGATGCAGGAACCCAAGATGGGGCTCAGAGTGATTAGATACACTCTGATCCTCTTAGAAATTCGTTCTGAATGACATACCTAAGCCAGTAGTTGGTTTGCCGAGCCCTACTGCTCGCTGTTTGATAATATAAATGAGTTTCAAAACAATATAAAAGAGAAGATATACTATTTTCCCATTAGGTTATATTGTAACCGATACTTTAGCTAGTTAAGTGAATGATTTCTTTTGAGTTCAAGTCAAAGCGATTCTGCTCAACATCATTCATTTGCAAGAGGAAACCGCAGTTCAAACAGGCCAAATAAATTTTTCCAAGATTATACAGTTACTGTCAGAACTAAGATGAGAACTCAGGCTTCTTAGAATTTAGAATAGAAATAATTCATTTATTGTGATAATATGATTGAACAATGTACAGAAAAAATTCACTAAGATCTCAATCAATGGATTTATAAAAGAGCATATACCTATAAAATGAACGATGGCTGTTCTATTAAAATAAAACAACTTTAGGAGAAAAGATGGTTTTGGTTTATTTCAAAGTGTCATCTACTTTAATTTTTATACATACATATTTTATTTATTATCATTTGACTTAAAGATAGCTGTTATGTGTTCATGGAGAACTATAATGGACTAAAACATGTTGACTATATTAAAATAAGACTTTAGAACTGCTTGACCCACCTGTATGTTTTATTAGAATAACTGCCATTTTGACCCTTGTGTTCTAACATTTTATAGTTTTCAATTCTGAACATTAAAAAGGTCAAATAATAGTATGTATACCTAATTTTGAAAAAACACTGAGGTGTCTATATGGACAATAAAGAAAATTTTCATAGAGAGAAAATGTTTTTTACACAGAATATGTCAATACCTATCTAATTTTGACATTAGACTCTAAAACAGTGGAAATGCTGTCTTTTAGGGAAAAAAATCACAGCATTCACATAAACAGTGCTCTGAAAGTACTGCATAAATAACATTACCCACCTGCTTTTCTGAGAGATTTGTTCCAGTTTCTTGGCTAACAAGCAGCACTCTTCCTTCAACTTTGTCAAAAACGAATTCTGGGAGGTCAGCAATGAATACTGTTCATTTTCTAGAAATAACAATAAACCCTCCTGTAAACATCAGGTGCTTATGGTTGTAGCTCTGCAGTGCACTGCACAGTGGTGAAAGCAGCAAGACTGACCACCGCACGTTTCCTGTAAGCCGCTAGATCACTTTTAGGGTCCTAGGTCAAAGGGATGCTCATCTGGCAAGACACTGAATCTTGTGAGACATTTATTTTCCTAGTAATTACACACCAGAAACTTTTCTGATCATACCAGCTTTGTGTAAATTTTAACATGCGCATAACTGTCAAATACCTCAAGTGGAGCCATAGATTTTTTTATCTTTGTAATTTTCAATATACTCTTCTTTTGAAAATTTTATTCTAAACAGAATGTCAAATTTATCACAATCAGATAATTCAAAACTAAAATAATTGAGGAAGTCTTTCTATACTGTAATTCATGCTTTATGTTTCATATTTGCTGATAGATTTCACTACCCCCACCTTGCATATACTTCTCTGTTTATAAAAGAAAAATACATTATTTTCCTTATATTTCCATCAACAATGTGAGCTTCAGTAGAGATCTGACCAAAGAAACTGAAGAGAGTATGCATTTTTGTACAAAATACAAGGAAGTATTCTTATGGTGGCTCAGTTAATACTCTTGTCTAGTATTCAGAGATACTGCCGAAGACTCCTTGATCACCAGAATGCTTCTAGTAGTGGGGGCAAACAATAATTTATCCTATAATTTCCTCCTTTTGTTTTTAGTGGAAAAACAACTAGTAAGCCTGGTAAATTTTCATTTCTTCTGGCCAAACGCTGCGAGAAGAAAATCTCTACTGAAAGTGATGGGTGAATTATGAAGATCAATATGACATTTGCCTGTCTATTAGCAAATAAATAATTTAATGAATTTTATGTTAGCAATTTTTCACTTATAAGCAACACCTTTTTTTTTACCATGTTATCAAATATAATATATATTAAATCACATGAAAATTATCTTTAGGTGAAATGTTTAATAGGCCCTTTCTTCTTCAGTTTTCGATAGTGACTGGCAAAAAAGCATATAGCATACAAAGCAAAATAAATCAAGACACTAAAATTAAGCAACATTTTTCTGGAAGAGACAGGATCAATTAAACTTTCGTTTTAATAGTACAATCAGCTTGGAGTATGTGGTGTGGAATTATAATGACTGACACTGTCTTGTTTTGACTAACACTGTCTGTGAACACACAACTCAAAAGTGAAAGGAACTACAGAATGCTCCGACTGAACAAATCAAACTGCCTATTTTCAAAGTGCATTTTACTTTCAAATTAAAGGTAAAGAGTTACTGGCCAACTCAGCCTGCAGAATAGCGCCAATGTGATGAAAGATGGCAATTTTTAGCCAAGCTGCCAGCTGTGGTCAATGCCTTGTATTAGTGAATTTTAACAGCAGTTGTGAGAACTTGAAGAATGCAAAGGATTAAACATCACTTTAGACTGGGTTGGGGGAGGTGGGATAATCATACAAATGCTAAAAATGTTCGAAGCTGCAAAGATTAAATAAAGGAACATATCAATTTGGAGCCACTGAATTACATCCAGCTGCGACAGTGAATTAAGAACCGATTAATGGCTAAAGCTTTTCTCCAGTTTGGATGCTGAAGCAAACTCATTAGGCTTTTAGAGTAGCTATAATGTGTGTACTGTGGGAACTGTTCAGTGCTATTCAGGAGACTCTAACTGTAAGCTCAGAGCATTTCCCGCAGAGCTTCTGATGCTATTTTCTTTATATAACATGTGTGCCTGAAAACCCAGCCAAAAACAAGCCCTTTGTTTTTCTACTTTGTTGTGGTCTCTCTCAGCTTTACGTTTCTTGAACACAGGTAAATAAACTCATAATCCAGATGGTGCAACAGATGTGAGAGCAGCACTCTGAAATCAACAGACAGTGGGCAATACTTTCCATTTTCTCTTTTAAACGCTAACTAATATGTAATTCGGAATCTCCGGTGTAGTTAGCATCTGCTCCCTTCGGCCAGCCAAAGGTTACAGGTGTTCCTGATGTCATTTCACAGTAAGGCGTGGGCCTGGCTTGTGAGCAAGTGCCCAGGCTCTAATCTTTCCCTACCACCTACCAGTTTTGTCATGCTGGGCTTCCATTTGCTGTATCTTCTGTGTCAGCTCCTGCTCTCTTTGCTGGGCCTGAAGGGCTTGGGCCTTTGCTTCATTGCTAAAGCTCTGCTGAATGCTATCTTTTTCCAGTCTACAAGGCAGAGAGGAGACAGACAGAAATTTAATCTACAGATGCACTAAATCCCATCATTTCCCCTACAGACCTCAGAGAGCTGATATGGAGTAAACTGTTCAGCATAAGCAGACAACAATCTTTCCACAGACTCCCAATTTTCAGGGGGGAGTTCAAAGGACCTTTTGAGCAATGTTTAATACCTGCCATAAATCCAAATGGACTTACCTTATAAGCAACTTTAAAAATCAAAATATCATGACAACTGAATTAATGGTGTTTTGTAACTTTAAAACACAAACATTATTTTCTATAACATTCTCATTGTTGCTGGTCGCCAGTTAATCTTTTTTCTCCTGAATGGTCAATATTTCCTAAAGATCCTGAAGTTATAGGATCAATACAGTGTGACTCAATACACCCCAAAACTTAAATTCTTGAAACTAAGCTTTGTGGATCACCTCTGCTTTTCCTCCCAAACTTAATATGGAATCTCAAATATAATGTAGGAGGTTCTATCTAGAGGCAGAAATGCATGCTTTCATTAAATATTTTCACACATTAGGCCATGTAATGTGAATATAAATATGAAAATGAAAAATGTCTCCCAGAACTTCATAATAAAATCTCTTTGGGGTCACACTGAAAGAATTGCAGGATGAGAAGCTTCTGTAGTCAAAGACGAGAGCTCATCCCACTGTGACTGGATATTGACCAGTGGATAGGTCTATACCAATCACAGTGACTCCTAAAGAGATAAACTTCCTAAACAGAACCGGAAGAATGCAAAGGACCTCATCTCTGGCACCACTGTGGATACTGACACTGTGTGCAAGCGTACATACACACACACACACACAATACACACGCTCATGCAAACACACACATTAGGTGGGTTCTTCATACTCTAAATATGGGTAGGTGATATGAAAGTTTCCTTCCATTAACTGGCTGAGTTATTTCTAACTCCTAATCTCCTTGTGGGCATTTCTCATCCATGCTGCTTTAGTTTACTAATTGAGAGATTTACTGTCTCGTCTTTGCCAAACTAAAAATAAACAATCCCATAAACCTATCACTACTAGTCTATGTACCGCTGTGGAACTTCAAATCACTGGCTTCTAATTATAAAGCAACATAAGGAAAGTCTGTATTGAAATTGGTCAATGCATGTGGTAATGTTGTAGTATAAAATTCCAGAATGAAAATACACCCACACCTCACTCAAATGGATCATTGGGGGGCCACGCTAAATGTGAAATAAGGTCCCTTCTGGTACTTTTAATAACAACACCCCTTGGACTGGCTCCAAGGTCTTGCCTCATACTCAGTTCCAAACTGGCATATTGCAGCAAGTGGAGTCGGGCTAGGCCACTTTTTGCCTCTCCAGTCATACCACATATTTTTTGGCCATGGAAAACTGCATGTCTCTATGTTTTGCTGGGATATCTCCACACCCCTCTCACCCTTCTCTGCCCTCCACCAACTCCTGTGTCATCCTTGTCCAATGTATGCTAGCTACTCCTTTAGGACCTGCTCAATATTTCCCTCCTCTTCTCCCCCTTCTCCTAAATTAACTATTCTTTCCCCAAGGTGACATCAGTATGAAAGAAAGCGAAGGTGTTAGTCACTCAGTGTCACATCCAACTCTTCGCGATCCCATGGACTGTAGCCTACCAGGCTCCTCTGTCCATGGGATTTCCCAGGCAGGAATATAGGAGTGGATTGGCATTTCCTCCTCTAGGGGAGCTTCCTGACCCAGGGATAGAACCCATGTCTCCTGCCGTGGCAGGTGAATTCTTGACTACTGAGCCACCTGGGAAGCCCTGTGTACATATGCATCCTACTAAGATAACATTTGTCACAGTTCGGTTGTTGGTTTACTTGTCTGTCTCTTTTTGTCCTATTTGTCTATACACACTGTGAGCCCAGTTCAGTATGTGGCATATAGGAAGTGGGCAGTGAACAATTAATGAATGGATGTTCTTACATACTTGCCATAGGGGAAAGAAGGCTGCAGTCTTTAAGTGAAGCTGCAGAATCTGCTCAGGTCTTATATGTTGAGGCAAAAACTTTCCAAACATGTTAAAAGAGAGAGAGAGAGAAGAGTACAGAAGAGGATGTTTAATGGTGTTGCCAGCTGGAGATGCTGCTGCTCAAAGAGTCAGCTTAAAAAGGGCACCTTGGATTCTTTCATTGAGTAACCATCCCCAAGACAGAGACTTAGGATTCTGAGACTCCCAATACTTGGTGACCAAAAAATGCAGTGTTCAAAACCAATACCCACTGGAGAGCAAAATGGGCAGTAAAAAAAATTATTAATTATTATATTAATTAGTAATTAATAATAAATTATACTAAGGCAGTCATAACTGGGACTGCCGTTTGTAGACTGGGGCTTATGGTTCACTTACACAAAGGAGTTGTCAATCTCACCAGTCATTTTCAGAATGAGGAGTTACCTGATTATTGATCTCCTAGAGAAAAGAATCATTCTTATTGTAGTTCTCCTCATAGAACAATTTAAAAGGATACTCTACCAACAGTTTGTTACACATCAACTTTTGTTTCTTGGCTCCTTCTCCAACTTTTACTCTTTTTAAGAAACGACACATTTTACTTTCAATTACATAAAAAAATGGCATATTCCTGCTTTCTTACCTTCTTTATATACTCCTTTCCTTCTATGTTGCCCCTTTTCCCTGCAGGTTCTTTCTTTTTTTTTTAAATACAACTTTAAAATGTTAGAAATGCGAAGGAATCTCAAAGTTGTTTAATCAAACTCTTTCACATTATAGTTGGGGAAAAGAAGAGGGGCCATAAAGCGTTAGAAATCTGCTCAAAGGTTACTGTAAATGCTATAAAGGCAGAGGTGGGATTTGATGTATTTTGATTTAGGTAATGCAATAGTGGGTTGAAAGAATTATTAGAAGTTATCTGGGCATTCAAAGACATGATCAGAGAAGAATCCAAAACAATTCATTTAATATTTAACATAACTCTATTATGTGAAAGACATTCTGCTAGGCATAGGTCAAATGAAGATAGGTAAATATGGCATAGTCCTTACACTAATAGGAAATTCAAAATGGCCAGAATAAAAGGTGAAATACACCATAAAAAAGGTACTAGGGAATAAAACTATCAAAGCATAGAAAGAGGTCAATTCCAGCTGGGTGTGAGAGCCTCATGAAAGATAGCTAGGCCAGTCCTCCCCTACTGGTTTTCATTCAGTCCTCACTCAAAATACTGATAATCTCATTTAACCAAACTTATATGGCACCCTACTCCAGTACTCTTGCCTGGAAAATCACATGGATGAAGGAGCCTGGTAGGCTGCAGTCCATGGGGTCCCTAAGAGTCGGACACGACTGAGCGACTTCACTTTCACTTTTCACTTTCATGCATTGGAGAAGGAAATGGCAACCCGCTCCAGTGTTCTTGCCTGGAGAATCCCAGGGATGGTGGAGCCTGATGGGCTGCCTTCTATGGGGTTGCACAGAGTCGGACATGACTGAAGTGACTTAGCAGCAGCAGTAGCAGTATAGTTAGACATATTTTACAAATTGGAATAAAAGCAATGGCAGTAGAGCAGAATTTCTTAGTTGTTATTAAAATAATGCTGAAAGATTCATTCATAATAACTAAAACCTAGAAATAATCTAAATGTCCATGAACTGCTTAATAGATAAACTGTGATATAGCTTTACAATGGAATACTAGGAGTGGTAGTAATAAAATAGTAATAAAAGGTTACATATAACACCTGGGTGAATCTCAAAGACAGTATGCTTAAAGAGGCACAAAAGGCATACTTTATGATTTCATTTACATGAAATTCCAGAAAATTAATCTATAGTGTGACTGATGAGTGTTTCAAGGACCTGGAGGTAGGGGATGGGCATAAGGGAATTTTGGGGATTGATAGAAACGTTCTCTATCATGGTTATGATGGTTCTGTAACTGTGCACATTTGTCAAAACACATTTAATTGCAAACTTAAAATTGGTGATTTTTATTATATTTAAATGTACCTCAATAGAGCTGACTTTAAAAAGGAGCAAATGTACTAGAATTGGAACATCCACATTTTTCTCCAAGTTATCCACATCGCCTGTGGCAGCACACGCGTGTGCGGGTCATGTTGATGCTTACTTGATAAGAATTGAAAGTTATTAATAAAAGGAGGGAGCAGTATTCTGGAGTCTCAAATATGACTAAGTATACACAGAGGTTTAGGTACTCCCTTTTTACAATTATAATTCTGGTTGATTATATCTTCTCAAAACGTCATTTGCTATCCCATTTTTAAAAAATGGATTGAATAGAATGGAATTGAGGAACTAACTTTATGTTTCTAATCCACAGCTTTTCCGTATTGTTTATTTTAAATGTTGCTACTTAAAAAAAAATCCATGTTACAGAACAAAGATGATTTATTAGATAGATTTTTTTTTAAATTTCACTAGTCACATTCAAGGATTAAATGCTTCCAATGATCCTACAGTTCACCAGTGAGTGTGGGTCAGAAATCATGAAAGCCTTAAGAATAACCTGAGGAGAAGGACATGGTGGTGGCAGTGATTTGGGGCCCCAATCCCGTCTGCCATGTTTATACTCATCTTTCTACGAGTGACTGAAATTCTAGTATCAGACACATAACCCTTTTTGCTTAAAAGGTGTTTTTCCCTTTTAGAGTAAAACACAGAGAGCTTTGTAACATTAGCATATTGGTATAATAAAATGTATAAGACCATTTACAACATGCCTATTAGATGAGAGCCATTCTTGATGGACTTATAGACAGAAGTAGCAGGGAGCTAAGATACAGGATGTCCTTTTGTCCCAATAATGGTGATATCATCTTTGATCACTTGGTTGATGTTATTGGTGTCCTGGAAAATGTTTAATAATTGATTCGGAGTGGGGAATCAATTATTAAACAATTTATCAATTATTTGGTAACAATCAATTATTAATTATTAAACAATTAATCAATTATTTGGTAAGCATTTGCAGTGCTTACCAATTTTCAGTGTAAATACTTCTAGCGGGGCCTATTTTACTAATATGATACTATCTTATTCTTGTGCACTTGTTGGCTTTCTATTCCGTAAGCTGTTCCAGGTTCATCTTGTTCTGTCCTTTACCAGTCTTGGAGTCAGCATTCGCTCAAGGAGCTCTTGTGCCTTTTAGTGGAGAATCCAAGATGTGTCACCAGGTGGTGATCATTGCCCCTGACAAGTCTTGGCTTCTAGGTCACCTTAGTAGACAGAGCCAGTATATGAGTATGAAAGTACATATAAATGTATAGATATGAATATTTATCTATGGGCCTTTATATGAATATAAACATAACACATTCAAATTGATGTCTCTAATTCCAATCCAGTAACATAGACAGAACCTAGTTTTCCCTCTTTCTCAAAGTGTAACATTCTTCTCAATAGCGAGAAACTTGGAATCCATTATCTTAAACATACTCATTTCCTTGAACTTTGTATACACAGAAAGTGCTTTCAAAGCTGTGAATCTACTATGGGAAGCAAATCTATGAGTAACTAAAATTAAATATTTCCTTATAGTTTTGCTTTATCTAAACAATTGAACAATAGTTGATTTATGATATTGTGTTAGTTTCAGGGGTACAGCTAAGTGATTCAGATTCTTTTCCATTATAAGCCACTACAACATACTGAATATAGTTTCCTGTGTGATACAGTAAATCTTTGTTTTTTATTTATTTTATATACAGTGGTATCTACCTATTAATGCTTCTTTTAAAAAAAAAAAAAGCATACACACCATTTTTCAATTGATTCTCTGTATTCTGGGAAAATCCCATCTTAAGAGGCAATGGAGTACAGCAGAAAACTCACAGAGCTAGAGCGTCCAAGTATAGTAGAGTATCCTTACCTCCTATTACCTATGTGACCATGAACAAGTAACCTAATTCTTTAAATCTGAAGATTCTTTATGGAAATAGGACAGGAAAAATTCTATCTTTAAAGGTTAATAATAATTTTAGTAACACGAGTGAGTGAGTGAAGTCGCTCAGTCGTGTCCGACTCTTTGCGACCCCGTGGACTGTAGCCCACCAGGCTCCTCCGTCCATGGGATTCTCCAGGCAGGAATACTGGAGTGGGTTGCCATTTCCTTCTCTAGGGCATCTTCCCGACCCAGGGACCGAACCCAGGTCTCCTGCATTGCAGGCAGACGCTTTAACCTCTGAGCCACCAGGGAAGTCATGTAACATGTTATTTATTAATATTTAGCATAAGCTAAGTTCTTTTTGCATTCTTTTATTAATCTCACACAACTCTAAGAGGTAGGTTCTCTTATTATCCTTACTTTATAAATGAGGAAATTGAGGCCTGGAGAGGGTGTACAATTTTTTCAGAGTCACCCAGTTATTAAGGGACACAGCCAGGAAATTCAGGCCTACCTACATCTAGAGTGCACATATGAATCTCTAAGTTTTAGTGTCTGACTCTGTCAGCAATGCAGAGAAATGAGATAAAGGGTGACAAGAGTCTTACTTCAATTATCCATATATTTGTGTGTGTCTTTTAATACCCACAGTACATCCATCTTGATAGCCCAGTTCCAAGCTAGTTCTCCTTCTCCTTTCCCATTTGCCCCATATGCGACTGGATCACTTCTTCCTACAATGACACCATCAATTAGTTGTATCCTCCTTAAAGAAATAAACTGACCTGTGCAAAAATATTAAAAGGCACATAAATACATCTCTTGCCTCAAATTGGTCACAGACTTCTAGGATAGATAAGACATGTACATCTTAATTGGAATGTAAGTACCTGAAGAATAGAGATCTTTGTTTTGCTCACTAATTTATACCAAGAGCCTAGAATAGTGCGTGGAATACAGTTGTACAGAACAAACATTTGATGAATGATTAATGAGTGAATGAATGAATGAACAACTATTAAGGAGTATAAAATACTAAGTATCCTTAAGGGTTTAAGGATCCTCCTGTCTACTGATTAGAAGAAGAAAATGGGGTAAAATAATCCCTATTTTAGCCAATCATTTAATTTGGTTTTGTTATTGTTATTGACAATAACAATAAAAATAATAGTAAAATTAGTAGACAGCCTGATATCTTCCATTTTTGTGAAGAACCAAAATCCTTTACCTGTTTACCACTAACAAGGACTATGTTCTCACACTGGTGCAAATGGAGAAATCCTGGTATAGAACAAATCGGGAAAGGAAAATGCAAAAGGACTGTTGCTGCTGCTGCTGCTGCTGCTGCTGCTAAGTTGCTTCAGTCGTGTCCGACTCTGTGTGACCCCATAGACGGCAGCCCACCAGGCTCCCCCGTCCCTGGGATTCTCCAGGCAAGAACACTGGAGTGGGTTGCCATTTCCTTCTCCAATGCATGAAAGTGAAACGTGAAAGTGAAGTCGCTCAGTCGTGTCCGACTCTTTGCGACCCCATGGACTGCAGCCTACCAGGCTCCTCCGCCCATGGGATTTTCCAGGCAAGAGTACTGGAGTGGGGTGCCATCGCCTTCTCTGCTGCAAAAGGACTAGGATTCAGTAATCCCTGTTTCCTATGCTGTGCTGTCATTTCAGTTGTGTCTGATTCTTTGCGACTCTATGGACTGTAGCCCGCCAGGTTCCTCTGCCCATGGATTCTCTAGGCAAGAACACTGGAGTGGGTTGCCAAGTCCTCCTTCAGGGAATCCTCCCAACCCAGGGACTGAACCTGTATCTCTTTTATCTCCTGCATTGGCAGGCGTTTTCTTTACCACTTGCACCACCTGGGAAGCCCCAGTCCCTACTTCCTCAAATATGCATCATGCATGTTTCTGAGAGAAAATTATTTATATTTTCTTCACTGCAAAGTGTATCACAATTTTAAGTACAATATTGAAAGATGAATTATCAGATCGGAGCATGAGTTACTTCTGGGAAAGGAAGCAGAAACAAAAGAGGTCAATTTCTTTCAAAGGAAGAAACACAAGAGGAAGGAAATAATTAACAGAAACTTTCCTAAAAATATTTTTGCCTCCAAAAATATTCTCTTTTAGTTTCTCCAAAATAATTTGAAAACTAACCTTCAAGGCCAAGGAGGGTATGGTAGACTCAGTATTGCCTGCTTCTATTACACCTTCCGTATCATTCACAGACAAAACCACAGACTCTGACCATCTCATCATCTTCCAGCGTCTGTGCTTTCTGTTTTACAAAGCAGAGTCTGACGCACTGACTTCTTTATTCTTCATAATAATTCTCTAAGGCAAGGTGATGGAGCTGATATCGTTGTTTGACAGATGAAGTATCTCAAGCTCAGATAATTAAGAGATTTGCTCAACACCACACAGCTAGCAGTAACTTTGGTGTCCTTTCCATTCCATGGCATTGCCCTACATGAGGAGCATTCAACAAATACTTAAATAACTACTTTGTGCCAGGCACAAAAGTGTGGGGGTGCATCAGTATACAAGACACAGACCACGACCATCCCTTCAAAGAGTTCACGGTCTAGTGAAGAACACAAACAAGAAACAGCAACTAAAATAGTGATGGTGGTGGTGGTGTAGTTGCCAAGTCGTGTACGACCCCATGGACTGTAGCCTGCCAGGCTCCTCTGTCCATGGGATTCTTCAGGCAAGAATACTGGAGTGGGTTGCCATTTTCTTCTCCAAGAGATCTTCCCAACTCAGGAATCGAACCTGGGTCTCCTGCCTTTCAGGCAGATTCTTTACCAACTAAAATAGTAAGGTAAATAATAAAAGGGGGCTAAATTCCTGCTATCCTACAGTGGACAGGACTGGAGTTGGGGAGTGGCTAGGCATAGTGAGGAAAGATTTCAGGAAGCTTAAAATGTTAGAGGCTTAAAATGAGTAACAATTAGCCATATAAAGAAAGACAGGGATCTTGTTACAAGTGAAGTGGACAACTGGTGCAAAGGCCCAGGGACAAGAGAGAGGATCAGGTGCCTTTGGAAAACTGCAAACAGTTCTGGCACAAGTGGAGGGTGGAATATATGGGCTGTGGGGTAGAAGCGAGCAGTTGGTGGAGGGGAGACTGAAGGAAGATGAGACTGGAGATGTAGGCAGGAGCCAGAACATGAAGCTATTTTTAAGGACTCCATCCTCAGGGAAATAGGGAGCCAATGTAGGGTTTTAAGCAGGGGAGTGTTGTGATCACACTCAAGCTTTAGAAAGATCACTCTGGCGGCAGTGTGGGGAACAGATGGGGAAGGGACAACATTAGAAGCAGGGAGAGCACTTATTACTACAGCAATAGCAAGAGCAATTCCTGTAATGGTTTCTTAGATATAGTAGATATCACAGGTGGATAAAGAGACTGAACAGCCCTCAAATGCACTGTGGGATTTTCAGCCTTGACATTTTGTGAGTAGCACAGAGGTCTCAAATGCATTAAGTGCTTGCACTGATCAAAGTTCCTGGGAAAATGTCAGGCCCTCCTATGCTCTGTTTTACAATACCAGGGGCCCAGTTCTAAAGACTAAAGAATAAGAACAAACACACTATTGCACGGAAGAATTTAGACCACGATTTTCCCTTTGCATTTTCATATTGTTAAATGTTCACATTCCCATCTCTGGCTTTTCTGTGTAAACTGATTGCATTGGCCCACTCTTGCCTTTCCTCCCTGAAAATTATCATTTTATCTACATATTCCCAATAACTAATCCTTCTGATGAGTAACTTCAAATTAGATACCAGAAGGATCAATCTACATTATAATTGCATTTATGTAACCTGTCAATGGATATGCATCCCTGTCAAATTGTAGAACAACTGATGGAAGACAGTTTCTATTCTATTGTGAAAATGTTTTTGAATTAATTTTCAGGAACCATTTTTAAATGGGGAACATGTTGGTTACTCTGTGTCTATTAAATTTATTCAGAAATATAATAGCAAGAGTCACAAATATTAAATATATTTCATAATGTCATTTCTCAAGCCTAATAGAGTAATACTTCATTTATCTGGAATATTGGCAGTGTTACACAAGAGAGAATTTTCCAGGTATTAGACCCACAGAATTCTGACCATTGCAGTAGAAATATGTCTAAAATATATTACATCTCTGCTTCCTTAAGCAAACTATACCAAATATAACAAACTCTCCATAATCAAGGTTCATGCCTGCTTGCTGCAGCATTCCCTCTGCTCGGAAGCTCCTAGGAACCACTGTTTGGTGCTGAATCTTCAGGTGCCTAACATAGTGACTGGAAATAGCAGGCACTCAATACTATTTGTTACATGGAAGGTCTCAGATGCTATTCTAAGGAAGCAGAAAGTACACAGAAGCACTGATCTGCTTCTTATAATTTTTTTTTTATTGGTTGGTTTGCTATGAATGCTGCCATGCTTTTTGTTTTGTTATGTTTCAAAATTTTAACATATAAAACTGATGCTTAAGATAGTTCCACTGATCCTACACAGAAGACTACGAGGGCTTTGTGATAGTTACTTGCTTCTTAGAAGTGCTTTTAAATTTATATCTCAGTTTATGGCTATGTGTCAAATGGCTGAATTTACCAGAAGTCTACGCTTGAGGAAGTGGAGGAGTTCTGTAATAAAAACAGCAGGATTTTCATTTTTCTAACACGGTGGCCTTTGGTCAAATACCCAGTATGTTTGTACACAGAAATAAGGATTGTGATCTACTGACTGACCTTGGCTTGGTAACAAAAACGCAGTTCATTTTTAAAGTTTGACTGAGAGCTCTAAAACCTCTTCATTGTTGAACAAAGCTCTGGAGCTGAAAAATACTGCACTTATAGAAGAAAGAAACTGACCCAAGTTTTCAGATTCTTACTCCAGTATAATTCTCACTCTTCTCAATAAGAAAATCATTGTTCTTGTCATAGTAATTAGGTCATTTTCCTCATCAAAACATTTTTGTTTTCAGTAATTTTGTGATTTAATGTTATTTCTATTTGGTTCATAACACTTGCTTACAACTGTTCTTATCTACATCCTTAATGGTTTCCTCTGCTTCAGTAACATAAAGTGTTTGTTGGGTTTTCTTCTTCCTCAAGTCATTTCTAAGCCATCATCTTCATCATTCCTATAGTAACAGAACTGCTTTTTCTATTTCTGAAAACCTGCTTTTTATCTTTATTCTAAATTTATATTCAAATTCATTTCTAGGAGGCAGCCTGTCTTAAGCCTACCCAAACCAGCAGAATTTGTACCCTGAGAAAAGGGACATAAGCAACTAAAACCCTAAAATATATCTTAAAACAATGTTTCACTTTTGACCTTTATACCCCTTAGTACATAAACTTCACTGCCAGCAGGGCTGGGTTAGCTGTTTTTCTTTTTAAGTAGGGATGAGGGAGCAGACTTTGGTGTCAGCCAAACTTGGCATCAGTGTCTCAGTACCTTCACTTACTAGCCATGTGCCCTAAGTGAGGGATTACGCTATCATTCAGTTTTCTTGAATGTGAAATGGGGTTAGCAATAGCACCTCTCCTTATAAGACTAGGAAAGATACTGTATGTAAAATATACTTAGCACAGACTTGACACATTGTTAAATGTTCAAAAATATCAATTAGTGCCATTATTATTATCTGACTCCTTGTGACCCCAGGGACTGTAGCCCGCCAGGCTCCTCTGTCCATGGGATTCTCCAGGCAAGAATACTGGAGTGGATTGCCATTCCCTTCTCCACAGGATCTTCTCAACCCAGGGACTGAACCAGCTCTCCTGCATTGGCAGGCAGATTCTTTACTATCTAAGCCACCAGGGAAGCTCTATTATCATTATTATTTCCTAAAAGATGACTCCTCAGTGTAACAATCAATACGATTACCTCAAAGACAAAAAACACTGGGGAAAGAATAAAAAATTTCCTCAATTTACTGATAAAACCCACAGAGAGGGAGGTGGTACAGTGGATATGAGCTTGGACTTTGGACACATAGTGTCTAGATTTGAACCCTGGCTCTACCATGCACTAGTTGTGTGACACCAGAGTGGAGTTTCAGCCTAAGGCTCATTCCATCATTTACTAAGATGATAGTATCAGAACATGTGAAGCAGTCTACATAAAATGACCAGCAATATCCAGCCCAGATCACCATTTGAAAGGTGCCTAAATTCACATAATGGGCTGGCATCGAATCATTTGTCAAGTTTAATTTCCACAGCTCTTCACATGCAAAGGTAAAGAGGGGACAGTAAGATATGGAAGAAATCATTGTAACGTACTGCTCGTGCAGCTGTCCTTCAGCTGCTTTCCCTATCTTCTTCCTCCCCTCAAAGTGACAGTTCTTCAGAAAGAGTTAGTCCTGGGTACTGGTTTCAATTGTTTTTTTGAAAAGCTGACATGATTTTCTCACTTTACAGAATGATTCCAATTATTGTAGCAACAGACTCTAGGGTTCACGGCTGCCATCTACAGTAGGCATTGTGGGAAAGCCAGGAAAACCGAGGAACAAAAGGTCAAGGGCTACAGTGGCTCAGACGGCAGCCACTGGCCACATGTGGCTGCTGAGCGCCCGAACTGTGGCTAGTTTGAAGAGAGACCTGCTGGAAGTCTGGACCTCTGTGCAGAATTAAGGATAAAAAAGAGTAAGATACATCTAATTAGTTTATATTGGTTACATGTTGATACTATTTTGTACATTGGGTTAAGTAAACTATGTTATTAAAATTAGCTTTCCCTGTTTCTTTTAAAATATGACTATTTGAAAAGTTTAAATATGTGGTTTGCATTTTGTGGCTCCCTTATTTCTACTGAAGTGTGCGGATTTGAGCAAAACTCCTTTCCTCCTTCCCTAAAGCAAAGCATCATTTTTAATTCTGATGTTCCATAAATCAAACCAACCATGTTACCACATACTAACTTTAAGTACATCATGAAGATATAAAATCCCATAATTTTTATAAAAAGCAAAAATTATTAAAATAACATTTTCTTATCTTGAGAAGTTGATTTGTGTCATCCAGTCATCATTGCTTGAAAGCAGAAACAAAGAAGAACTCTGATAGAAAACTAAGAGCTAAAGCTGAAGTACTCACCGTATTATACAAATGTAAGCAATATAAGCTTTCTAAATTTTTTTTTTGTAAATCAGATTTGGTTTGAAGCAACTCCCAAAATACATATTCATATTTAAAATTAAATTATGAAGCATATTAAAAATTATTCCATACAGCCAAGCTGGCAAATGATAGAAAAATGTCCAGTTATATACATGGATTACAGACTCCTAATAAGTTAATGCGTGTATAATTGGAAAATCTTTATCATTTAATAGCCTTTGTATAATTGTTAAATGGGAAATAGCAGATTCTCTAAGATCGGCTCTCTCACAGATTTTTTTACTCAATCTTCAGCAATCATCCTCATATCATTCATTCTTTACTTGTTCATAGTAAGAAACTAACAGTTTCAAAGTCTATCAAGAGTATTAGTCAGTCAAGCTATCAACCCGTGTAATAAACTGTCCTTCTGCCTGGTGAGTTTATCCGTTGCCTTGTAGTTTTTACTTCTTGCAAAACATTATCTCCATTTCGTGAAATACAAATAAGCCACTGAATGGTTTCAAATCTCTACAGACACTGGTGGGGTTTATTTGTTGGAAGAAATACCATTTGAGAACCCGGAAAGGAGAGTGAGTGGGAACGCCAGGACCACATGTAAGCCCTCATGAGAATCAAAATTCCAATCATCAATATCATTACAAGATCATTATTTATAGAAAATCTCACTTGAAATATTTATGAATTCTAGGCACTTTCAAGTGTATTTATAGAAACGTTAACACATTATGAGTGCTAAACTTCTCAACTTTTAGAGCGCACTGCCCATGAGCTTGCTGCCTTTCTTCTGAACACGGGCAAGGATACACACAGAAAGGAGGAATATCAGTATGCCAAGAACTGAGGGAGAATGAAATCTATCACAGAGTTTGACTTAGGGTCCCAGACTTTAAATACATGCCAATAATTCCTAGCAGAAAATTGCTTAAAATAATTTATACCCAAAAGTACCCATCATGTTTTACTCTATGAAATCTTATTCTAAGAGTCAAGCTTTGGAAGGCACATCAACTCAATTAGCTGATTGGCATCAAATTATTTAATCGTCAAATTTATTTTATTTTCTAGAACTGTTGACATATATAAAGGCAAAGCTGGAAGAGCAAATATGGAAGGACTTGCTATGATGTGACTCTGGCACAGCTAACTGTTCAAGTGACGGTCAAAGACGTCTCCCCTCTCTCACTTCCATTTCAGAGCACTGATTACACCCGACGTGAAAGTTACCACCACCCTGCTCTCTTCATGAATGAGGGTGGGAGGTGGGGACAGAGAGGGAAGTTCCAGAGGCACAGATGAGATAAGAAAACAATTCCCACGTGATAATTCTCAGATGTCCTGCTAGTAGGTGATTTATATTATTTTGTGTTTTCTGGGAGATATGTGGAGATTTAAAAGAAAAGTTTCCCTAAGTCATATAAATTTGGGAAATAGGGAAAACAAAATTCTTTTCTAAAGAGAGTCATACTATGTGTTAGCATATTAAAGGCTCTGAGAAGCCCTACTGTCAGGAATCCTGTTTAATTCAACTTTCCAAAAGGAATATTTTCATACCACCCACTACCATCAGAGGCAAATAGCATAATGGATAAAACCTTATTCTGGAGCCTAACTGCCTAAGCGTGAATCCCACCTCCACCACGTGGTGGTGCTGTGACCTTGGTCAAGGTATTAACCTGCAGACCCCCTCAGCTTTCTTATCTGTAAAATGGGACTCATGGCAGAATCACCCTGGAAGGGTTGCATGGAGATTGAGTTAATGTGAGTAATGTGTTCATCTAAGCAGTGTGTCCAGGAAGCTATCTTTACCACAGCTCCTAGAAGGAGTGTTCCAAGAAGCTGTAATTTTTGTTTGTAAGCTAAAACTCCTTGCTTTTTTGTTTCAAGAATCAGTAATCATATGCCTGAGCCCCCAAAAGAAATTAGTTTTCCTTTCGGCCACAGGTCATCTGAGATTTCTACAGAAAGATTTTAATGTGTTTATTCAGACAAGCTATATAATCAATTAATACAAAAGAGTAGTATGTGGAAGGCAGGGAAAAACACTAGATTAGAAGCAAAGAAATGGAGATTCTACTTCTAGCTTCCACTAAATGACTGATGACCTTGGACATGTCACTGAACTTCTGTGCATCTCAGGTTTCACATAATGAGTATTGGCCTACATGGGTAGTTTCATTGATTCATTCATTTAAGATGATCTTGGGTTCAGGACAGTTCATAAATCTAAATATGCTATTTTCTAGCTTTTACACACACACACACACACACACACACAGAGTATGTAGTTACATAAACCTTGTCCACTAGGTTGTAGGATATCTGTAAAGAAGAATCATGCTCTTTTCATTTAAAAATTTTACAGTGCTTAAATGTTCCCTCTATAGCTGTAATAGAATATGCACTCAATAAGTTTTCAATGAGGCCTTCCCTGGTGGTCCAGGATCTAAGACCCCGCTCTCCCAGTGCAGGGGGCCTGAGTTCGATCCCTGGGCAAGGAACTAGAGCTCACATGCCTCCATTAAGAGTTCACGTGCCACAGCTGAAGATCCCATGTGCTGCAACTAAGACCCAGCACAGCCAAATAAATAAGCAAATATTTTAAAACGAATAAATGTTGAATGAACAACTCTTTAACAGCAATCAACCCTTACCCTTCATTCAAAAAAAAATTTCAAGACCCCTATGATGTAAAACACTCTGCTGGGTACAACTAAGTTCACATATTTCTGGAAAGTTATTAGTTCTACCTATAAAGAGCTTGCAAATTGATTTGCAGTATGAATATCAAATGATGACACTAATTGTTGTGGTTTTTGTTCACTATTTTTCAATTTGAATTCCATAATTCAAGTGAGTTTTATGGTATTATTTTACACAGCAGCACCATGCTAGTAACATTACTATCAAAAGGTATTTAGTCACTATGATAGAAGAGTTGGCCAAATCAGTATATTACAATGAAAGCAAATAGCTTCTAATCAATTTTATGTAAAATTTTAGATTAATTGGAATATCTATTAGATGAAAACTTCTTGATGAGTTGGAAGAAAGAAGTACATTTTAGAGTTGGTTTTAAAAAATCACAGAGGTTATCAATTCCCTTTTATTAGAAGAAATCACTATTTTCCCTTCAAATGGATAGTTGTATATAGCCTCATCCAGTCTCAAAAGTGACCAAAAGTGTTGATCTCTACCAACAATATAAACGTAAGTATACATCTTCTATAACTGCTAATCAAATTTCCGTTCTCTTCACTGACAAAAGCATGTCATAGATCATAGACATTTTCTCTAAAATCAGTGTCCCAAAATACCCTGACCTAATCAGATGTAATCTATTTGATCCAGGTGGCTCTGAGATAGGGAATGTAAACACAGTACTCACTGAATTTACTCTGAGTATTTAATCTTTGTGAGAAGAATGCAGAAAGTTTTGTGGGTAAATTACTAGATCTTTAAGATCCCCAAATAATTGTGCATTTTCACTGTTTTTCCTGGTGATTGCTTTCTCAAGGCTGCTCTTCTATTGGCATCTTTTTATCAATAACGTAACATAGGAACTTTTCAAGGACAAGAGTGGAAGACATGGGCCCACATAAATGGAAGGCATGATGTGACCAGACAGATGATCAGCAAGATGTCTTCAGTTTGCAGAGAGAAGGTTTCGTTTTCATAGGTCTAAGAAAAACTGTTTAAAAGTCTCTTAGCTCCATTGTAAACTGTTCGGATTGTAAATGATACTTAGTTTGCAGGTGTCTGCCTGAAGGCAGGTCACTGAAAGTCAATGAAAATCAGGACAATCTCAGCAACAGAAATTAACCTGCAGATTGTGGCAGGCAAGCATGTATTTCAGAGAGCATTATTCTGACTGAAACAATCAAACCGGACTTCACAAAATGAACAGAGACTTACAACAACAAAAGCAACCAACGGCATCTATTTTAACATTGCAAATTTCTTAGATATTACAGATGCCACCCAACAGTGCGTGCATTCGCTTCCCATATGTGAACAAAACTGAGGCATCACGAGATAAATTTGAATGGAATGTTAATCTTCACTTAAAATTTTTTTTTTCTTTTCCTAGCTGACGACACAATTTTAGTATTATCATAACGGAGCTTCTGGCTGGAAAAAATTAAATTAATGGATGGATAAAAAAAGCTTAGAAACTTAAAAAAAATAAACAACTTTCAGATATCTATACTTGATGGTGTCAAGAGCCAAGATGAATGTATTTCAATTGCAACTTCCAAACTAAACTCACAAATTACTACCATTATGCTAAGTGTTAGCTACCCCACTGTGCAGTTTTGCTTTGTGAATTTTTACCTTCCTCTATGAACACTTTTAGCCACTGATCGCACAGCCTTGCAATGTTTTCTGCCTTTTCCTTTAAATAAACTGGCTCTGGCTCCTTCCATCTGGTTCCCCTTCCGTCAGCAACCCTGCACCTGTTCACACCTCCTCTCCTGTTGGATTCCACTGAACATTTCCTCCTCTGCCAGGGCTATTCTGGCACTCGCAACCTTTCTGTCATTCAATCCATCTGTCAGAAGTGAACTTTGTTTACCGCAAGCTTCTGCTTTCTTCTTCAAGAAGCAAAGCCCCTCAAGGTCATTGTCAAATGAACTGTCGGCATGGATTTAAATCCTCTACTGCTAACCAGCAGAAGATGAAGTTCTGTTGTGTAATGTACTTGTGAAAATTACTTTTGGGTTCGGAAAGACAATAATTTGGAGTCAAAGTAGTAAGACATAGTGTTTTAATGATCATTTGTAAAACCAGACAGCTGATATGTATCTCCTTCATGTGTGTCTGCACTTCTTATTATATCGAGTATGAACTATATGTATAAGAAGCAAAATAAAAGTTTTAAAGTGAAATCAAAATATCATAAACAAGTTTACACTATGTAAAAATTGCTTCATACTATATAGCATTAACTTGAGGAATAAATATTTTCACTAATGAATTAGCCAAGGGAAAGAGTATTCCAATTAAGAAATTTTACACTGAAATGCTTAAAATGTACAAATATGTACCATTTCAATTATAAGCTATATATTAACACACAGCTCCATTACTGCTTTGAAAACTTTAACCTATGATATACAAATCAATTCACGGATATTTTAAATTCCATCATGTAAAAAATAAACAACTCTGCTTAAATAATACTCAAATACATGCTGCCAAACATATCATCTATCTAAAGAATGTAAGTTGTATCAATAGGCTAGTTTTGTGAAAGAAATAAACTCATGGAAATTAGGTGATTAGATGAAAATGATACTCTCAATTAAATTTATTCTGTGTCATCTACAGCTATCAAAGACTTATCCTACCTTCATAAATTGAATATGAATCACTTTATGTTGAATTATTCACCAGTATTTTAGACAACCATATTCTTTAGCAAAAGACAAATCAATGACTTGACTCAAATTTCTTGTAAGAAAAAGAGAGATCACTTTTTAGGAGAAAATGTATTTTAACCAAAGCATTTTTACAAATATAATGCTAAATGACACCTTGTTCATAATGTTGCTTTTATAATTTGGGAGAATTATTCCAAGATTTAATGTTATTACATGTGCTTTTATGAAGTAAAATTAATTAAACCTATAAAATTCACTAAATTATTTTTAGAAAAGATAAAAATTAAATTCTTTTCACTGCTATATAATTGAAAGCAGGTTTTATTAATAAAAACATTCTAAAAAACGTAATTAAAAATTTGAATCTTAAGGTTCTGACTGATTAAATGTAATTTACTTAAAAAGACTTTATCAGAGCAATTTTTATGTCTTTTAAGAAAATAATTTTAATACCAAATATAAAAGTAAAAATGAAAACCAAAAATGATAGCTTAAAATCCAAGTGCAGAGCCATTCTTTTTTAGCTCTAATTTCAATTTTATTACTAATATTCAAAATAGTCTATATCCTACAAATCACTCTTCTGTAATATATATATAATATAATTTAACATATGGATTTTGAACACAAAATATGACTTCTTAGAGGTGCTTTCTCTTTCATCTTCCTAAAACATAATTTCTAAATAATTCTTTTTCATGTGGAAAAAATTTCAAAAATAGTATCTAATTTACCCAGCAAATTTGTTAACATTATTTTGGCTACTTTTTCCCTTTAGTGTAATCTGTGCTTTATGGTAGTTTGGTTCCCTGCGTTTCTGCTTCTGAATCACATGGAAAGAATACTGGTAATTTAATCACTTCTGTGGTCTGATTTGCTATATGATAGAAATAAGTATTAGCAAAATGTTAGTTTAATAGAGGCTGCTTAAATTACCGTGGAGAAACTCCTCATTTTTAGCAAATTGCATTTGAAAAACACACTAGCAGGGCTGTTTTGGAAAATTTGTATAAGAACATAAACAAATAAAACCACTCAGTTTAACATCACTTATAGTCACACACAGATGTATGAATGTGCATACACACAAACACACTCACTATTCCCCTCCATAAACATGTAAGAAAAAGAACAGGGAAATAATACTATGATTACTTCTACAAATGGGCTACTTTAAGAAATTCAAAGACTACTGTCAATGTTAATATGCCTAATACATAGCATGCTTATTTTATCTTCTAAACAGAAAACACTTAGGAAAAAGTTTCAGATAGTTTGCTACCAACACCTGAAACACAAATTTCACAGAAAAAATAAAGAGACTTTGAAGCAATGCTGCCGGGTTGCACTAGAGAACAGGAAAGCCGTTTCTAAGGGCACTGCCAGGTAAAGACCAAGAGATGATGTCGTTCACGTTCCTTAACGTCAGTTTTCCTAAAGCAGCATATGGACATAGGATGGAAGGTAAAATATTTAAACTCCTTAACGAAGAACTGACCTTAATTTATCTACATTCTGAAGGAGACATAGTTCTGTTTTTCTAAGAATTGAAAATGATTAAAATACTATTATTTTTCTCTGGTTTATTGATTTTTCTGCCTTTATATTTCATGAAGTCCTTTAACACCGGAGGATATCCATTCTGCCACCCCCTTCCTCAATTACCTTAAGGCAAGACCTTCTTTCAGATGTGGAATTATTTGCAGGACTGCAGGACAAAGAACTGAGACATTTTCATAGAGTTGATTAAGGGGGAGAAACGGATTTGCAAGATTCTGTTAAGTAAGAGGAGACTAAATGACAACTTTAAATCTGCCACAATCATTTACTAATGTGCTGCTATATCAAATAAGTCTAATTTTTTGACAGCACCAAATTAGATTTATTGCAGAAACTGCTGCATAAATAGCATATGGCTATGTTATACCACCTATTTCAAATCCTGGTAATGTTTCCCCCTCCCCCTTCAAAATGAATAAATTGAGCCAAGCTACAAACCTTCTGCAAAGAAAGAAATATACTAGCTCAAAAACAGATGTAGGCGATCTGGATTTCTTTGTTAAAGTAATAGTTTTAACATGAATGTCCCACTTCTATATTTAAAAAATAATGGGCTCCTTAGTAAGTTATGAAATTTACCAGGTCAGTTTTCTCTTTCATTTCTTTCAGAATGACTTACTTCGATTTTTGTTTTAAGGTTTAAGGTTTTGAATGATGCTTACATTTTTATGTTCAATCCACAATTACACAGGGGAAAAAAGAAGGGCAAGTGGCTCTGAATCAAACATGGCTTAAATCAGGTTATAAGAAATTATTAAGCACAAGGGCATGGATCTTACGGTTGTTTTTGGTTTGCATTAGTGAAAGACATGTAATAGAAATCATCAAAAAGTCTTTTCTAATTTTAACTATAGCCTTGATACTGTAAAATCTTTGGTATGTAAAATATATAAAGTGATTGTTCCACGTGCCACACTATACACATGAGGATGGCAGAACCATACAAACTGCAAAAATTAAAGTTCTGTGAAAACTGGGATTGAAAACTCACACAACCATTCTGAGATGGACAATTCTTCCTTTCTCAATCTCTGCCCAATACTCACCCCACCCCCAATGTGATGCAATTCAATTCAATTTTTCTTTTTGAACAAAAGTTTCAGTTCTTCCTTAGATGGGAAAGACGTTGCAAGGTCTTATCTCAGACCAATGGGCACACCACTGCAAACATCATGGCACTCGGCTACCCCGCAGATTCTCTCTCTGTGGTCAGTCTTCCCAGCTGCCCTATCTGTTACTGTCTGATTAGTTCTGCTAAGGAGCCCCTCCCCTGCCAGCTTTCGGTGCCATCTGTTCTACACAAGATGGCTGCTGCCCAGCAACCTAACACTGCCCTCCTACCTGGCACCCGGCTACCATCCTTACCCCAAAGTGCTAACACAGGTTCTCACTGCTGGCAGAGTCAGGATTTCATTACTACTACTTTGACAAGTGCAGGGTTGTTTGTAATTTCTCTTTTATCCTGATTTTGATTGTACAACAACCTCCCACTGATTCAGTTTGCTTCAGTTTTGTTGCTCACAGATTTTACTCTCCACATTAATCTCCCTCTGGCATGTTACTGCATCTGTTCCCTTTTTTATTATTAATTTTCAAATTCCCACCATTTTTGACAAAAAGGAGGTAATCTACACTCTGTTTCTGCCCATTTCATTTTCTTTAATTTGGAAGATAAGTATGAAAGCATGCCAAAGAAGTTAATTCTCCGTTAACAGTTTATTTTCTGGCATCCCTAAGCCTTTGTATATGAAAAACAGATAGGAATAAATGTTGACTGAATCACAACCACATAGTTGCAATCATTCCTGAATTTAATGAAAAGCAAACATATGAAACAGCATTTAAAAAGTTTATTAGTTACATGAGTTGTCTCATGCTGTCATTCTTTCTTCCACTTTTAACAGATAATTCTTCAGATAATTCTTTGTGTGAGTTAATCGGAGTGCAGGATCTGAGTCTGGGTTCATCTACCGTTCCACCATGAGCTCTATTTTCACCGTAGATGAATTTTATTATTCCTTAATATAATTATCATCTCTCCTCAAACCAAACATTGATGATTATGTCAATTGTGAATGATTGTGAATAAATAAATGCCTTATTTCAGAAACAGGCTAAGAATAGAGAACTGCCACCAGTGCAAAAAAGCAGAGCTTGAAGAGCCCCTAGGTTGAGGAACTGTTTCCATTAGATCTTGTTTAACAAACAGTTAATATCAGGAATGGCAAGATGGTTTTTCCTCTAAAGACGAACAGGGCTACCTAAGATTCAGAAAATAGGGAGTCGTATTATTTAACAATGTACGCTCTTTGTATCCCTAATTTGTCAACACCACCACCTTGCAACAAAGGACTTGAGTAATGAGATCATTGCCCTAACATTTTCTAGATTGAGCAACACACTGTGATCGATAATTCATTTATTTTACATGAATTCATACTTACAGCATTGGAGTCCCTGAATGGCTGAGCAACACCTCAGATTTACAGAAACCTGTATTAGTTTAGATGATTTTCATACTCATATATATCCTCATAAAATCACAGTTAAGATCTCTGGGAAATAAAGTGTGGTAAGACTTCCCAGGGTGATGGAAGATAATCAGAAACAGAACTATGTCCAGGCAGGTGAATCACACTTCAGATCTGCTATTGAAAAACCAGAAAATCTTGAACACTGCTAAAACCCACTTTTAAGGTTCTGTCTTGAACAGCCAGCCCCCTACCTCTCTCTCTTGCATATATTCCAAAAGTGAATTGTTAGGTTATTTTATATAATTCTTTTATGGGTACAGTTATATTTATAACTACTCTCTAACACAGGGTGCCTTGTTTTGGTAAGTCCCCTGGTCTACAATACACTCCTTGGAGGTAGTCACTCATTGGTTTCAAAGGAATGAGTTTAAAAGATACTGGTACCTTCCCTGTGCTCCACCTCTCCACCACCTGGTCAGAGAGAGGCATGCTCAGCCCTCCCACAGGTGACCTGAGCTTGCTGGGCGGAGAGCAGTCACACAGAGCCAAGGTGAAGCAGTCTTTGCTCAGCTGGACATCTGCTCCACATGCTGCTTCTACACATTTTCTGACCTCTCTGGTTCCCATGCTGAGTTCCTGAGTTCAGGGCACTGTCTCCTCTGCTTGGCCTGTCTAATGGAGTGGTAGTTTAATAAAAGTTTGTTCACTGAAACTGGGCTTCCTGGTGGCTCAAATGGTAAAAAGTCTGTGTGCAGTGCAGGAGACCTGGGTTCAATCCCTGGGTCAGGAAGATCCCCTGGAGAAGGAAATGACAACCCACTTCAGTATTCTTCCCTGGAAAACCCTATGGACGGAGGAGCCTGGCAGGCTGTACAGTCCATGGGGATGCAAAGACTCAGACACAACTGAGGGACTTCACTTTCTTTTCTTACTTGAACTGGGCCCTCGTCCTCCATGAGACAAGGCCCGAGACAGGCACTGGGGAGACTGGTTGTACTCCAAGCCTCTTCTTTCCTCAGGATCCTTAAAATGAGCTTTGCTTCCAGGATTTACCAACCAATATTCACCCTTACCTTGGGTATAGTGGGTATACATTCACCCACTCTGTGGGTATCAGGGAGACATTAAATAACAAGTGGCTTATGCCTAATATTAAGTTGGTGATTTTTTAAATACTTCTTTTACCTTAAATTAGCGTTGGGCAGCAGATCTTTCCTGCAGAGACATATTTAGACTGAGGACTACTAGGATAACAATTCTGCTCTTGCTTTTTTCCTCCTATTTTCACTGAGGTTGATGTTCAGTGTTTTGAGTCAGGCGAGTGGTGTGGGTAATACTTTCTCGGTTTGCTCTGGGCTTCCTCAGAAAATGAATTGGCAGCCACCGCCACCACGCTCCAGGCTGTGGGCCTGTGTGGCAGGGAGAAGAGTACATCCCCAGTGTGGATGTTCATTGCACGCACATTTGGGCTTCACAAACGTTAAGCAGAACCTGCAGAGACCATTCTCTGGTAGCCTCTGACTCTAACCTCTCTGCCCTGGGCCACACCTATATGAGGATTCTTAGCCAGTCAAACAGGTGGAGCAGAGTGGACTCAGGCAACGTGGCATCCATCAGAGCACAATGAAATGCCGTGTCTTTCCAGGCTCCCTGACAGCCTGCTCCCTCTGATACTGGGGAGGGGGGTGGTGGGGGGTGGGGAGGAGGGAAGAAAAGGAGGACGCAATTTAAAACAGTACCAAGGCCGTCTATTTCAAGACTTAAAGATGTTGGTTGCACATATATCCATTTAAAATTATTTTTGACACGTTCTCTGCTTAATTTATTCATGAAAGGAGTATAAGAAAAAAAAATGAGCTTAACTTTTAAATGGAAACTTTAGGCTAAAAATTCCTCAATAATTTGGAAAAAAAAAAGATACAGTTCACTATGGAATAGCAAGCATACAAGTCAATGTTATATCATTCCCTTCAAAAGAAGAGATATTGAAAGCCTGGTCTTTTAACCCAAGCTAGTTGTCACCTGAAAAAGAGTGTTTCCTGGCCCATGAACTGACACTTTACAATCCCCAAAGTATTCCTATTTAGCTCTTAAATATGTTTTTACACTTATTTGTGAATACAAATTCCAGATCACAGGTTCTAGAGTTTGATGGATCCAATGCAAACTCTGCCTCCTTTATTCTCACTCCCCCTTCTCTCTGTGTGACTTTTTTGGTTCCCTTTTCCAAGACTCAGCTTCTTCAGACTTGTCGTTCTCACTGAGAAAGCAGGGTGTTTCAAACTTCTTATGTAAAATATCATTTTTATAAATAATATCTAATCTTTTGCAAAGCATTAACTTTGTAAGATGGAAAAAAAGAAATACTAGAAAAAAAATAAAGATACAAAAAAAAAAAAAACCCAAAGCATACTGATCTTGCACGTGGATGCTGTGGCAATTTAAAATTATAAAAACATTTCCAAACACTCTCATCTTGGATTTATCTTGCCACAGAGTAGTAACACACAACCCACCACGGACCACATTTACTAAACCACTGTTATCTGAAGCCAGGCACAGTGCTTGGCACGTGCTAGACATTCATCCATGCATGCTTTACATCTCTCTTTTTATATTCTAAGAGTTCTCTAAACAGAACCACAGAGCATCCCTGTGGAGAACTGATCATGCCTCCTTGGACTTATGTTGAAAGTGGAGAACATCATTCTCAAGCCAACATGACAGAGAGGTACTCTTCTTTCTCTTCTTTCCACTCCCAATCATCCCTTAGCCAAAGGAAAAAGCTGAGATTGCTAAAAAGACAACAGAGGACATAGAAGGGACCTCTGTTCTTATATTTAGTCGAGATCTCTGACAACCTCCCCACTTGCTTAGTGCAACTCTCTTCCTTCACTCCTGGGGTTTTGCTGAGGCTGCCAGCCCCAGGACCCAAAATGGTGTGTGTGCACAGGACTCAGTTTTGAAATTTGAACTGAAGGTTTCAAATGGGAAGTGGAGGAGCCAGGAAATCACATTCTTACAGTTTGAAAACAAGGCATCTCCTCTATCTTTAGTTCAGATTGAGGGATGTGGCTCCATGGTATGGAAGAACCTGAAAGAATGAGCCAATATTCAGACAGAAGTCAAGCCCTGCGACTGACAGCAAATGACTGCCCTCCAGTGCTGCCTTGAGTCCCTGGTCCAAGAAACCCTGAGGCCCCAGCCACACCTGGGTTTTACATGGTCTGGTCATCAAACTAATCAATTCTCCCTTTTGGGGTTTCTGTTGACCTTAACCAAAGAGTCCTCACTCATACTGGCAATCTGAGAAGTCAAACCACTACATTCAGGAATGTACTTGTGCTCAGTTGTGTCCGACTCTTTGAGACCCTATGGACTGTTGCCCGCCAGGCTCCTCTGTCCATGGAATTTTCCAGGCAAGAACATTGGAGTGAGTTGCTATGCCCTCCTCCAGGGGAATCTTCTTGATCCAAGGATCGAACTCACATCTCCTGTGTCTCTTGGATTGCAGGTGGGTTCCTTACCACTGAGCCACTGGGAAAGCCCAACCAACGGTTACTACCTGGAAGCTAAAGGCTCTGGAATGGAAGACAATCATCCTCCCAAAGTTAAAGCACCCATCATAATTGGATAACCTGGTGACTCCTCTCTTACACTTTTTCACTCTCAAAAAGACACAAATACTAAAGTTCAAGTTTCTACATCTCACGGTCATAAGGTTAAATCTTCCGATCTAGATCACAAAAGTATGTCATAGCATAATTACTCATATCATGAACTGCCCTTAGATTCCTGCTCTGAGAAGTTCTTCGAAGTACATATCATTGAAAACATTATTTATGTTAAAGGGGAAATATACATTTTAAAGGCAGCTCTGCTGATATAAGCTGGAACCTGCAGGATTACTGGCAGTTTGACTCCTCTTTTGCATTTTGTGCAATTCAATTTCTAAATTCTCTGGAAAATAAACAGGGAAGATTTCCTGTAGTAATTTCCCTCCAGATTAGATCTGAGAAAAAGATACAGGATTCAAAAGAATGTGTTTCAATACACACATGATAGTTATGGAGAAGAGTGATTGCCTCAATCAGTATTTAATAACAATGACACAAGCATTCAGAAATGGTTGTTTAAATATGTAATATCACTTTATATAATCTGTCCACTATGTATGTAAGTGGTAGTCTTGTGAGAGGGACTTAAAATTCTATAGCTTTTTAAAGATGTTTTGACATGTCAAAAACAAACATGTGAAGGAATTTCCACTTTTTAAGAAAAGCCTCTCTTTTCTCTTGGGTACAAAAGAAATGAAGAAGTAGAGTGATAGCTTTATTAAAATACATTAAATGACTAAGGTGAATGATGCGCCAAAGGACACTGTTTCCTAGGAAAATCACAAGCTAAGACGACAATTCATCAATTGGTATTTTTATCAGTGTATAAGGGAGCATATTAAAAAGCAGAGACATTACTTTGCCAACAAAGGTCCGTCTAGTCAAAGCTATAGTTTTTCCAGTAGTCATGTATGGATGTGAGAGTTGGACTATAAAGAAAGCTGAGTGCCAAAGAATTGATGCTTTTGAACTGTGGTGTTGGAGAAGACTCTTGAGAGTCTCTTGGACTGCAAGGAGATACAACCAGTCAATTCTAAATGAAATCAGCCCTGAATATTCATTGGAAGGACTGATGATGAAGCTGAAACTCCAATATTTTGGCCATCTGATGTGAAGAACTGACTCATTTGAAAAGACCCTGATGCTGGGAAAGACTGAAGGCAGCAGAAGGGGACGACAGAGGATGTGATGGTTAAATGGCATCACCGACTCAATGGACATGAGTTTGAGTAAGCTCTGGGAGTTGGTGATGGACAGGGAGGCCTGGCGTGCTGCAGTCCATGGGGTCGCAGAGTCGGACATGACTGAGTGACTGAACTGAACTGATAAGGGAGCAGCTAACACTTATCTCTATTATAAATTTATGTTATTGGTTTTCTTGGTTGTCTTTTGGAAATGATCACATTAATCCATTTCCCTACTAACTCACATAGAACTACAGCCTGATGGAAACTATATAGGCTTTGCCGGCAAATTTCTGGGTTTCAAAGATATACCAGTTGTGTGACCTTAGATGAATCATTTTACTTCTTTGTGCCTTAGTTGCATCCACTGTAAAACAAGGAAATAATAGTATTCATCTTACAGGGTTATTGTGAGAGCTCAATGAAAAGCACTCAGCTCAGTTCCCAGAACACAGTAGAGGTTCAGTAAGTGATGGCCACTTGCCTTTAGCTAATACCTCTGTTATTATTTTTTTAAAGCCACTACATGTGGCATGGTACCAGGCAGACCCAAAATGAAGGTATTCTTAACCTCAGAGACGGATGAAAATGAAAGTGAAAGTGAAGTGAAAGTCACTCAGTCGTATCCAACTCTTTGCAACCCCATGGACTATACAATCCATAGAATTCTCTAGCCAGAATACTGGAGTGGGTAGCCTTTCCCTTCTCCAGGGGATCTTCTCAACCCAGGAATCAAACCGGGGTCTCCTGCATTGCAGGCGGATTCTTTACCAACTGAGCTATCAGGGAAGCTGACTGTTACTTGTATGTATTTAACTTTATCACATATACATGTGTACCTCCCAAATGCCAGTGGCCCCTGGAATTTCCCATGAAATGTCCTTCATTTCCATTTTCCTATATCCAAATGCTACCAAGGATAATAAGAAACTATCTGTCCCTCTGTTTGCATAATATTTTATCTGAAAAATCCCTTCTGGATCTTATCATTTATCTTACCAACTCTTTGTGTATTTTCTTTTTGCTCCCACTAGCCTATAAGCTTCTGAAGGGCAGCATCTGAAGCTATTTTATATTTATGTCTCCCACCATCCCTAGGATAGTGTCTTGTAACAGGAAATATTCCATGGAGAGTGAGAAAATACATGAACATATATTTTTAAACATAGATGGAAGTTTGTTATGGAAAAGAAAGAAGTTATTTGATTACTATTAGCAAAGATATAAGTGGGAAGGGAGTAGCCTTGCTTTTGTTTTCATGTATACTAAGCTATGTATATTGGAGAAGGAAATGGCAACCCACTCCAGTATTCTTGCCTGGAGAATCCCAGGGACGGGGGAGGCTGGTGGGCTGCCATCTATGGGGTCGCACAGAGTCGGACACGACTGAAGTGACTTAGCAGCAGCAGCAGACTATGTATGTTTAATGATCATGTTTATCAGGCACAGGTTTCAAACACTCTCAGAGGGACTATCTTTTAATTTTGGAGATCTCTAGTTTAAAATTCTGTGTGTGTGTAAGGTTTTCAAGTAAGGTAAGAGGCACTTTACCAAACCTACTGAGTTGTTAGAAGGGTTATCATTTGATTTGACTATACTTAAACATATATGTGCATACTAAGTTAAAAATGAACAAAAGTTATAAAATCATAACATAGTATAATATGTACAAGAAAAATTCCCAACAAAATTTTTCATTTTTGTTCCATCTCATATTTTTTACCTGATATATCTGAGAATACGTAGATATATATATATACACACACATCAATACTGGGGTTGAATAAACAGTCATAAACTTGTATTAACCATTCTTATAATAATGACTGATTGAACTCCAGCTCTTTGCAAAGAGCTAAGCTAGGTGCTCTGAGAACTGTAATAAGATCTCTCCTCCCATTTGAAGAACAGTACATCACAGAAGAGAAGACAAGCAGATACATAAAAATCTTCAGAGTATGAATTTATTTTTTCAGATGTTCATTTTCCCTGTTTTGAGGAATTTGTTTAGTAGCAGCAAGTGCCTTCAGCTCTAAGTGGGAAGGAGGATTCAGAGGGAGATGTGCTCCCTCTAGCATGGGTCCTCAGGGTGGACTACAGTGGAAAAATTAAGATTTCAGGGAAACCTGGAAAATAAGATTATAATAGGGCTAAAGAAGCTCAAGGGGTAATTCTGGGTTTACAGAGTAGTAAAAGCAGAGGAGAGACCAAAAGTCAAAGGAGGTCTGCATCTGCTTACACCACATGCTGCAAATCAGTATGCGAGAGGATGGAACTGGTAGCAGTGAAATAAAGTTAGAAGGTTGGGAGCCTGTCATGTGAGCATGCGTGCTCAGTTGCTCAGTCATGTCTGACTTTTTGCGACCCCGTGGACTATAGCCCTCCAGGCTCCTCTGTTTATGGGATTCCATGACTGAGTCAAGACAGTGCTTATGAATATACACAGCAGTGGCTGGCAAAAGAGATTGGAAGGATGTTAGCAGAGTATTTTCATAACCCTTAAGAGAAGTCACCAAAGCCTAAATTATGATGAATGTAAATGGTGGTATGAAGGACATTTCTATGAAATCTCTCTGAACTTCACAAACTAAGGAAACATTTTGAGCAAAGGATACTCCAAGCAATTTAAGCACCTAATGCACAGAAACAGGAATTTAATAATACATTGTCTTAACTCATGTTCTTTGACTATCAGAGTTGGAAGAAAACTTAGAAATCATCTTGTCTAGCCTAACTTTACAGGTGAGTATGCACATCCAAAGAATTAAGTAATTTGTTAAAAGTTGCAAAGACAGTTGAGTGCCTGGGTGAAGATACCAAAACTCAGTTTCCTCAATCCTAGGATACCTGCCTGCCCCCTCCCCACCACCCTTGTTAACATGTGTATGGTTTTAATTGTTACTTCACCAAAAGTATACCTGAACCACACTTTATTCTTTTCTTATACACTGAAGGCCCCATTTCATTTCCTTGGCTATTCTTCCACAGTTCTTAAAAACTGTCCCCTCTATGTGCTTCTACCCACTCCTTTGGCTATAATATCTTTATGTAAAAGCATCCAGATCTAAACCTTTGTCATGATCTTTCTCCTCACACTGGATCTACACTGGACATCTTCATCAGAGCTCCGAAATAAAGCATATTCTTTCCTCTGCTACTCCTTTAACATTCCCTAGTTGAATTAAAGGATCATCCACTTAACACAGGCTAGAAGCTTTGGAATCATCTTCTTGAACTTTTTAAAATTTTTTAACTGGAAAATTGCTTCGCAGTTTTATGTTGGTTTCTGCAGTATAACACCATGAATCAGTCATAATTCTACACATATCCCTTCCCTCGCTTCCCTCCCCCCATCCCAATCTTCTAGGTCAGGAATCATCATAATAAATATTTTAGGCTTTGACGATCATACTCAATTCTGCCATGGAAATGCTACACATAATACACAGAGGATAATCATGGCTGTGTCCAATAAATTTTTATTTAGGATTTTTGTGTGCTATAAAATATTATTTTTCTTTTTTCTTCCCAGTCATTTAAAAATATATTAAAAAAAAAATTCTTAGCTCATGGATCACTTTAGAAACAGATAATGCACCAGATTTGGCCTATGGGCTGTAGTTACCAACTCTGTCCTAACTGGTTTTCTTGTCTCCTACATCAGCTCTCCAAGTTCACTCTACACAGCTGTCTGAGTCGGGATCCTAACCCCAAAAATTGATCATGTTAGAAGCCCTGATTAAAATATTACATTAAGAGTAATCCCTTATTCTCAGAATGGCCAACATTCCATAATATGGCCCACAACACCCTTCCTCTGGTCCCTCTCCCTCTCTTGCCAAACACCTAACGTAACTGTAGAGTCTATATTCTCTCCCAACTTCACGTCTTTGCGTATGTTGTTCCCTCTACTTGGGGTGTCTGCCCCACCCTTCTCTACTTTGAGGACTCCTATTCATGAACTCAGAAAGCTTTCCCTGTCTCCTTCACCTCCAATTAATAGAATGAGATGGTTCTCTTTCCTGTGTGCTTCTGTGGCAATCCTAATTTCTCTCATTACACTGTTGTCACACTCTACTGTAATTACATATATAGATCTGGCTCCTTTGTAGAATGTGAACAACCTAAGGATAGGAACTTAGTTTTTTTTCTTTCTCTATGTCCAGGGCCAACCAATGCATGTAAAAGATAGTAGGTGCTCAATAAATACTCATTAAATAAGTGGATGGTATATTTACTAATTGAGTCCTTCAAAAAATGTTGAATTTCTGTTTTCTATTTTTAAGTCCAATTAGATAAAAAAGGGAAATTCCAAAAGAAGTGACAGATTGACCTATAAATTTCTACTCATTTTAAAATTTTATTTGCCCTAGAAGATTTGAAATCCTTATTTTATCACTGTTTTATAGCATCTTTTTCATATTTAATTTTAAACTTTGTTTAGAATATGACATTCAAAATATTTAAATTAAGGCTAAATGAAGTGTTACCTGTGTTAGATTTATTTATTTCAGCTAAAAACAAAATATATGAAATTTCTCAGCCACACACTTGAGTATATAAATCAATAAAGAATGGTGAAGGGAAGCAAACGCTAATAAAACCCAAATTGTGTATCAGAAATATTTAGTCCAACAAGCAAGTCATTTTCTATGCAAAACAGAGATATATACAGTTCCTTTCATTTTTATTGTCATCTTTAAATTTATGAATGTGGATTTTATAAAACATGAACATAAACTAAGTGTAAAATGCTTACAAAAGAGTACTGCATTTAGAAAATAGATAATTAAGCTTTATTTTCTATAAAACTAAGTTAAATTTCTGTAGACTTGTAGTAAATAAAGCTCAATAGAAAAAGCTTTCTATGGATCCAAGCAAAACCGTTTTTCTTAAGAACAAAGGAATTAGTTACCACCAGTCCATTTTCAGCAGTTGCTGCATCTTAATATGCTCTACTTGCAAGAAATGGATCTTGTCAGACAGTACAAATTGATACAGCACAGGAAAACTCTCTATGGACTTTGACTTCAGAAATTAACTCTCTGAATAAGACAGAATGGCAAAGCAGGCAAAACCAGCATTAATATTTATTTATTGAAGTTCAGCCACACTGAGACATTAAAAGCTGTCCTATTTCTGTGAGTTAGTAGTACTTAGCACACAAATGGTTGGTTCTCAATAGAAGTCTGACAGAGAAGAAAAACTATTACATATCATGATCAAGCTAAATTCTGAAACTTCTAAGATTAAATAACCATAGGAACTATGTTAACATTATGTTCTCACTTCTATAGTGAAACACTTTAAAAGAGCATTAAAAGAATGGCTATTATTCTGCAGTATTAAGCAATTTTTTTCTCAATAAAGTGTTTCAACTATTGGGATTTTTCCAGATATCACATGTGTATAAATAATTTATTTTCTTTCTCTCTTTCATTTTTTTCCTTTCTCTCTTTCTCCTCCTTTCTTCTCTTTTCGTTCATTGTTTAAAAGGGAAGTTGGCAAACCATTTGGAATATTATCATAACAAAATGTTTTTTAACAAAGTTTGATTTTAACAGAACTAGAGGCATCTTAACACTAACTGAAAACTTCGGGAGGTTCAACAACCTCTAGAATATTTTTTTTCTCCAAATGCAGGCTGTTCAAGTGGTGCTTTTCTCCATCTGTTATCATACCGTGCTCAGAATTACATTGTCATATTTAATGTAAAAGGGATCAGTCCCCTTTCATAGTTTAAATTCAACATTTTACTAAGATTAGAAGACCAGTGTTTTTCTAATTTATGAATAAACCAAATTTTATAAACTTATGTAGATATTTAGATAAAGTTCTCTCTAAAAACTGA
Source organism: Bos taurus (assembly GCF_002263795.3). Lineage (NCBI taxonomy): Eukaryota > Metazoa > Chordata > Mammalia > Artiodactyla > Bovidae > Bos > Bos taurus. The sequence continues at coordinate 33,751,010 of NC_037343.1, forward strand.
AAAACTCTAAGAATTGAACAAACCCAAAGGCTTGATCTGAAAACTGAAAAATTGTACTAAAACTTGAAAGGAAAAGAAACCATCTATATGGTACTGTGAAACACCTACAATCTCAGTTTGATTTTTTCTCTGTGTCTGTATATTTATGCATATTGTATGTGTTTTCAATATAACAAATTTCTCAATGTTTACTACCTAAAATGTATTATTGTAATTTAGGGCTGAGCTATGTGTTCACTAAAGTTTTATGACAATGATGCTCTCACACCAAAATATCTCATGATGGAAGTGATGAAATTTGAAACCACGATGGCATAAGCAGGGTTATAGTAATGGTTTAAACATGAACAGAGTCAGTCAGTTCCATCTCTAACTTTTACACCTCCTAAGGACTCAGGTTGCTTATTTTGTAGCACTTCCACCTCAGTTTGCATCTTAGGATATCTTTCGTTTTGTCTCTTTCACCACTGACAGTATCTCACTATTTTCCTAAATATATTCCTCAGATACTTCAGTTCAACATTTTTATTAGACATAAAATTAACAGGAGAGGTAGTGGCTGTGGTAGAAGAAATATGTCATTTTGCTTATATTGATAGAGAATCACCTAAATATTTGAGCATTGTAGATGAAAGGTTTTGTAATCTATCAGTAATTCCCTGCCACACTTATCATTCACATGTCTGGTTGTTTTGCTTACCACATCTCCACTTTTCTTAATATGCCTAGAAACTGTGTGTGAATTGAATGACTAAGACTTAACTCTAACAACTGTTTGGAAGCCTGTGGCAAAAATCCGAGGAATGAAATTGGTGCTATGGTGCATAATGGGATTAGGCAGTACCTGGTGAGGTGCAGTTGGTGCTCAGATTCGCCCAGCAGTTCTGTCAGTTTCAGGCACTCCTCTCTGGCCCGGGTTGCCTTCTCCTGCTGCTGTTCCAAGCGCTGCTTGCTTTCACTCAGTTCTAAACTCAATTTCTCTATTTCCTTAGGCAGAGAGAAAAGGGTGAAGAGTATCACTATAAAATATATGCACTTGAATTCAAAATTATCTCATTTTTATTTTTGCCATGAATTTCAATATGATGAAAAATTATTAGAAAATTTAGGCTAGCTTCCACTTTATGACAAAGGGAATTAACCCAGCCAGAAATGCACATTAGTGAGGATTTTTTGGATCGTAAGATGCAGTCTAATTTTAAAAATGAAATGATTAAATGAGGATAGTCAAAATGGATAATCTGTGTTTTGAATCTAAGGCTCAGTCTCTTTAAAAAATAATACAAACTTAAAAAGTCACTACTTTTTAAATATAACAGTTTTGTTTGTGAGATAAGATCAGACATGTGCAGTGATTTACATCAAATGTGAGACTTGATTTTAAAAGACACATTTATGGTTTCATTTGGATGTTTTGAAAATCAAATTAAATGGTAAAATAATTTAAGATATCTTTTAGAAAAACATGAGGTGTAAAAGAAGACATCATTATGATACACAGTATTATTTGGAAAAAAATACTTTAGGAAAAAATAAAATGAGAAATTTCAATGTATGACATTGCTGAGCATTTTGAATGTATGACATTGCTGATCTAAAATAATATTGCATTAAAATTGCATTTAAAAGGCAATAAAACCACTCTGATATTAACAAATATAAACATCAAAATATATAAAAATCTATAATAGCTTATTCTTTGGTTTCAGTATGAAATTATACTTTCTTATTGAAACTCAAATATTTCAAAGCAAAAATACTTTACATAGAATATGGTTTAAATAATTTACACATTAAAGTACAAATATTTATCTATTATAGAACATCCATAATTAAAAAAAAAAGAAAACAGAGATAAATATTCAGACCATTAAAACAAGAAAAACAAAATAGGGGAAAGTAAAGAGTGAAATATTTTCAAGTCAGCAGAAAGCAAGAAGCAATTTTTATAAACAAAAATACAGTCCACTCTTGGAAAACAAAACTATGTCTAAGTCGAGTTTTAAACTTAGTATTTAAGTACATTTCAAATTTCCTCATATTATTACTCAGTATTCTGAACAATCTACAACTACACTGAATATATCAGGCAGGATAAATTGTTTATTTTTCTACATTTATTGCACTACAAATATTCACTTTATCTCCATCAAAACTGTACATTACCATATAATAAAACAACATACAAGCTATTTTTAAAAAATTATGTAATAATGAGCATATTGCTTTCATTCAGAGTAGATTTTCTATATCTTTCAGATTAGATTACTAAGTGAAACTGATTTGTTTAAAATATTTTAAATTGTTAAAGTTTTATCAATACATTTCTATCTTATTACGCATTATAATTAAAAAGATAGAAAAACATAAGAGAAAAGCCTAGCCTACTAAGTTTGGTCTAACATTTATGAAATTAACAAAAAAGCAAAGTAGAACTGGAATTATATGTTAATTTTAAAATTACAAAAATGTACCCATTAATTTTTTTTGCTCCTGCTCATGCTCAGTCACTTCAGTTGAGTCTGACTCTTTGCAACCCCATGGACTATAGCCCACCAGGATCCTCTGTCCATGGGATTCTCCAGGCAAGAACACTGGAGTGAATTGCCATGCCCTCCTCTAGAGGATCTTCTTGACCCAAGGATCAAACCTACGTCTCCTACATCTCCTGTGTTGCAGGTGAATTCTTTACCGCTGAACCACCAGGAAATTGCAAAAATTTATCCATTAATATTTTTACACAGTGCTATGTGCAAGAAACTATGCTAAATATTATGATGGACTCAGAGTTTTCACATCCACACTCAGGACTTAGCAATTCAGTTGAGTAAATGAGACACACACACACAAAAAGACAACCAAAATATCAAGCATGTAAAAAACAACAAATGAGTCTTAGAGAAAATCTGTGCTTCAATAGGCCAGATTAAGGATATACTTAATGGGCAAGAAAAGTGGGAAAGAAGGTAAGGCCACATAAACTCACAGAATGATAGATTAGACCAATTATCAAACATTTTAAATTCTAGATTTATAAAGCTGTATTTTTCCTTATAGATAATGAGGAAATAATGATTTAAACAGGTATGCAACATGAGAGAAGCTGAGCCTCAAAATACTAGATTAATGTGTATGATCATTAAGACAGTAGAGACTGGCAGTAATAGTAGACCACAAAAAGATGGTTGCAATACTCCGAATATAAGAAGCAGTGACAGTTAAAACAGAAATATAAAGAGAACATGATGAGTACATGTAAATAAAAGGATAGATATCAGAAGATAACAAAGATGACTCCAGAATTTTGAGTTGAGAGGACACTACACAGTGACAGAAATAGAAGATGTATAAAATTCTAAACTTCCTTCAAAAGAAAAGGTGTAACAATTTTTATCAGCACCATCCAACAACAATAATGTATGTGACCTTATACTGGTAATCAGGTTTTATGTATAAAGTAGCTGCTTTCTTAGTCTCATGTAATAAAAAGTCAGATGCTATGCTGAATTCCAGTCAAACACAGAGATAAAGAACATGGGCCCAAGAATCAACAGAAATCAGGGCTTAGACACAGCTCAGGCACTCTCTAGCTCTGGGACCTTGGACAAGTCACTCAACTCTCACCAGTTTCTTCAGTCTAAAATGGGAGTGCCAACTCTAGAAAGCTCCTAAAACTATTGGGAAGACAAAAATGAGATGGCAAATACTTACCAGAGTGCCTAGGATATAGCAAGAACTGAATAAAAAACAGCTGGTACCATTACTTCTGATCTTTCTCTACCCTTCAAGAGCAAAAATATAAGTAAAGGAAAAAGATCCGTCTAAGGATTTATGGTTATCCCTGAGCACTAAAGAGTTCTTAATTTAATTCAATAAAATTTCCAGATAAGCACTCTTTTGGAGGACACTAAATAAAACTTTATTATAATTTCAAAATGCAAAAAGCATTTTTGTTAGGAAGATGGAAAGTTACTGCCTGATTCTGATTATCTGTGCCAGAGAAACAGCTTATTGGTGCAGATAATCAAAATCAACAAATAATCGAACCAGCTGGACCAGGGCTCAACACTTACTCCCCGAGTCAGGAAAATCTGCCATGGCACCAACTCCAACAGTTAGAAGAGGAATCTCTTGCCAGAAATGCCATACTCCCACTGGCAGGATAACCCTTTGCTTTGCCCAACTAGGTCAGGGCTGCTTCCTTGGCTGTGTACAGTGGCTCAGGGATGAAAGACCACAACAGTCATAGGCCAATTGTACACTACTCTCAAAGTACTCTATTAGCCTGCAATGCACACTGCAGTTTGACATGGCCATCTCCTGGCTAGCTGGGCAAAGATGAGTCTGGATAGCTTTACACTTTATCAAAAGATATACTTCAAGTCATGAATGTAACCACCAGAATAACTAAAAGTTGTTCAATTGTCAAGTCATGTCTGACTCTTTGTGACCCCATGGACTGCAGTACACCAGCCCTCCCTGTCCCTCACTGTCTCCAGGAGTTTGACGAAGTGCATGTTCATTGAATCAGTGATGTCATCGAAAAATCTCAATAAGTAAAAGTAGAAATGGTTAAAAGTGGCTACCTCAGGAGAACACTACCAAGGAGGGGATGTGGAGAAAGACTACTGTTCATTTATAATCTATAATGCACACAATTTTCTTATTAATCATTTCTTTTCATTATTTATTAGATTTTATTATCAAAGCAATGTGCCTAATTCAAGTCAAATAGTACTCAGTTGCTCCTAACAAAGAAAGGTAGTGCCTGTGTTCTTCCCCTCCCCATCTCTAAGCCAAACCCTCAGTGGCACATAGTATCCATCCCTGATATTCATATTCCTACTTTAAAATAACATACTTGCTTCCCTGGTGGCTCACATGGTAAAGAATCTACCTGCAATGCGGGAGACATGGATTCAGTCCCTGGGTTGGGAAGATCCCCCGGAGAAGGGAACGGCTACCCACGGCAGTGTTCTGGCCTGGAGAATTCCATGGACAGAGGAGCCTGGTGGGCTACAGTCCACGGGGTCACAGAGTCAGACACAACCAGGCAACTTTCACTTTTATCATGCTGTCCTTTGATTTTGCTACATAAATTTCTTTTTTTTAAATTTTATTTTATTTTTAAACTTTACAAAATTGTATTAGTTTTGCCCAACATCGAAATTGATTTCCTATGTGGCACTAGTGGTAAAGAATCCACCTGCCAATGCAGGAGATGGAAGAGACGAGGATTTGATCCATGGGTGGGGAAGACCCCCTAGAGAAGGAAATGGCAACCCGCTCCAGTATTCTTGCCTGGGAAATCTCATGAATAGAAGAGCCTGACGGGCTACAGTCCATGGGGTTGCAAAGAGTTGGATACGACTGAGTGATTGAGAACTCATCCATGTAGATTTCCTGTATTAAAAAAGGCAGTGATTTATCTCTCTTATGCCACCCAATATACCCACCTCATCCACCTCTATAACAATTTTGGTTAAATCATTAGTCAGTAGTTCATTTACATTATAATGATTATAGAAATACTGTTCATTATGGAGACAAGCATTATTCTGCTTAAATTAACTTTCTTGTAAAAATCTTTTATTATTTATATAATTAATTGCTTGCTTTTTTAATAGTTTATTTTTCTAGGTAAGTAACATTTTTTCCCCCAAATGTTCAAACAGTTCTGTCAAATACCCATTCATAATGTTTTTTCAATAGTGAAACGTATCAGTAAATCATTAGTTCCTTTAAATTATTTTCCTAGATATATCCTGCTTGGTGACATGTCTAGCCTGGTTGATTTCTGATTTGGTTGATTTTCTTACACATGCTCCTATTAGAGTTTCTTGTTTTATGTGTTTTAAGTCAACCTGTTTCTCAGTTTATCCGCTTCTGTAGTTGAAATACATTCTCCGGGTAACTTTCACAAGAAAGGGTACACAAACAATGAATTTTCAAAAAGTATCTGTATGCCTGAATATGTTGTTATTCCATGCATATCCTTGAGAGTTTAAAGTGAAAGTCACTCAGTCGTGTCCGACTCTTTGCAACCCCATGGACTGTACAGTCCATGGATTGCTCCAGGCCAGAATACTGGGGTGGGTAGCCTTTCCCTTCTCCAGGGGATCTTCCCAACCCAGGGATCAAACCCAGGTCTCATGCATTGCAGGCAGATTCTTTACCGAGTTATCAGGGAAGCCCACTTGATAGTTTGGCTAGGTATAATATCTATGCTGAAATTAACTTTCATTCAGGATTTTCCATTCTGAAGAAGATCAGCCCTGGGATTTCTTTGGAAGGAATGATGCTAAAGCTGAAACTCCAGTCCTTTGGCCACCTCATGCGAAGAGTTGACTCATTGCAAAAGACTCTGATTCTGGGAGGGATTGGGGGCAGGAGGAGAAGGGGACGACAGAGGATGAGATGACTGGATGGCATCACTGACTCTATGGACACGAGTCTGAGTGAACTCTGGGAGTTGTTGATGGACAGGGAGGCCTGGCGTGCTGCGATTCATGGGGTCACAATGAGTCAGACACGACTGAGCGACTGAACTGAACTGAACCATATCATAAATTAGCCAACAACTTTCAATTTCTTTTCGTTTTAACCAAGATCCATAGTAAGAAATACATTTTATACCACAGTTTAGAAACATATACACTCTCCCACACATATGTATAAATGTAACTTTTATATCATAAAACAATACTAACCCTAATTATATTTGAAGCACTCAGATATTTCCTATTCCTTCTAATTCTATTCCCCTTAAAAAAAGAAAAACTTTTGGTTTGACCCCATAAAATTGATTTTATAATACAATTTAAAAATTAGTGAAGGAGTCAAGATGGTGGAGAAGGAGGAAGTGAAGTTCACCTCTCCCCACAAGTGCATCAAGAATGCATCTGCAAATGGAACAATTCTCAAAGAGCACTGGCTGAACATTAGCAGAGATGTCAGACCCCTAAAAGGACAAGAAAGACCCAGGCATAACCAGGTAGGATGAAAGAAAGAAGAAGGGAGAAAGAAAAGGAGAGGAAGAGGGATGAGAACGGCACCACTGGCGGGGGAGCTGAAGGACAGAAGAGGTTTTTACAAGGGAGGCAGCCTCCTCAGCAGTGGGGAGATCAGCTGGGACAGAATGCAAGCACTGGGGACTATAAGAGGAGAGCACAACAACTGGTCAATGGGGCAGAACAGAGTGAGACCTTTACAGCTGGTCTGTGCCCCAGCCTAAGATGTGTGTCCACTGGTACAGATTGGGGGTTATGTTCTGAAACATGGGTTTGGAAAGCAAATCCAGAAAGGGGACTGCTGTCGGCTGCGAAGAGACAGCCTGAGGGCACAGGAGTGAGGAAATCCATAACCCTGAATGCTTGTGGAGGAAACCTGGACTCCACAGAAGCAAAACGCCATTGTTGAGTGAAGTGCAAGGGGCAGGGCCACATTTGCAGCCTCTGTCTCCATGCACTGGCCTCTGCCTCATTGCACATTAGGGAGACTCCCACCAGGGCTGACTTTTACATGTCCATGGCCACTGGCCAAAGTACCTCATTCCAGTCTGGGCTGGCTCTCTTGTGAACACAGCTGCAGACTTCCCCAAGCACCTGTCCCCACCCCTGCAGCCCCAGTGGCTGCCATCTCATCCTCCTCACTCTATCTCCTCAATAGTAGGTACTCTTGCGACCACAGCCACCACCACTTCTGTACCCCTTTCTTGCTGGGGCAGACTCGTGTGATCTGGGGCAACCTTGAGAGCAGATCCCTGTGGGGCTGAAACCACAGCTAAACTCCAGAGGTCATGCAACTAAGGAAGAAAAGCTAAAATCTCTCCTTGCAGCTACACAAACCATGAATTTGATATTGCCATGATTGGCTTTGTAAACTCAGTGCCTACAAAACATCTGAATGGACAAGCTCCCCAGGTAAGACATATCTAGTTTTAACAGCTGTAAACTTTGTGAGCACAGACATGTCAGAGTTGGGCCAGGCCAGAGTCTGAGCTGCCTCCATAGTGCCTACAGGGGGTCCAGATCCAGGATTACTGCAGTCCTGGGACCTGACTTCAATGGACCTATCTGAGACTAATACAATATTTAAGTCAATTATACTCTAATAAGAGTTAAACATAAAAAAGAAATAGAATCACAGATGTAGAAACACTTATGGTTACCAGAGGGTAAGAGGAGGAGGGATAAATTGGGAGCTTCGGATTGACATAAATACACTACTATATATAAAATAGATAACTAATAAGAATCTACTATATAGCCCAGGTTGCTCTAGTCAATATTCTGTAATGTCCTATATGGGAAAAGAATCTAGAAAAGAGTGGACGTATGTATATGTATAACTGATTCACTGTGCTGCTGAACAGAAACTAATACAACATTGTAAATCAGCTATACTCCAATAAAAATTAATTTTAAAAATTAGGGTATATTTATGATTATTAAAAACTATATTTTTGATATAAATTAAGTAGAATGAAATAAAGAACTTCATTAATATAAGTTCAATATCTTATATTAAATAACATATTAATTTCATTAAGATAAGTTCAATAAGTTCAACTTCTCCTGATTTCCTGAGTAAAAAAAGACTTAAGAAATGAATGTAAGATGCAGAGAAAGCCTTTGACAAAATTCAACATTCATTTATGATAAAAACTCTCCAGAAAGCAGGAATAGAAGGAACATACCTCAACATAATAAAAGCTATATATGACAAACCTACAGCAAATATTATCCTCAATGGTGAAAAATTGAAAGCATTTCCTCTAAAGTCAGGAACAAGACAAGGGTGCCCACTTTCACCATTACTATTCAACATAGTTTTTGAAGTTTTGGCCACAGCAATCAGAGCAGAAAAAGAAATAAAAGGAATCCAAATTGGAAAAGAAGAAGTAAAACTCTCACTGTTTGCAGATGACATGATCCTCTACATAGAAAACCCTAAAGACTCCACCAGAAAATTACTAGAACTAATCAATGAATATAGTAAAGTTGCAGGATATAAAATCAACACACAGAAATCCCTTGCATTCCTATACACTAATAATGAGAAAACAGAAAGAGAAATTAAGGAAACAATTCCATTCACCATTGCAACGGAAAGAATAAAATACTTAGGAATATATCTACCTAAAGAAACTAAAGACCTATATATAGAAAACTATAAAACACTGGTGAAAGAAATCAAAGAGGACACTAATAGATGGAGAAATATACCATGTTCATGGATTGGAAGAATCAATATAGTGAAAATGAGTATACTACCCAAAGCAATTTATAGATTCAATGCAATCCCTATCAAGCTACCAACGGTATTCTTCACAGAGCTAGAACAAATAATTTCACAATTTGTATGGAAATACAAAAAACCTCGAATAGCCAAAGCTATCTTGAGAAAGAAGAATGGAACTGGAGTAATCAACCTGCCTGACTTCAGGCTCTATTACAAGGCCACAGTTATGAAGACAGTATGGTACTGGCACAAAGACAGAAATATTGATCAATGGAACAAAATAGAAAGCCCAGAGATAAATCCACGCACATATGGACACCTTATCTTTGACAAAGGAGGCAAGAATATACAATGGATTAAAGACAATCTCTTTAACAAGTGGTGCTGGGACATCTGGTCAACCACTTGTAAAAGAATGGAACTAGAGTACTTTCTAACACCATACACAAAAATAAACTCAAAATGGATTAAAGATCTAAATGTAAGACCAGAAACTATAAAACTCCTAGAGGAGAACATAGGCAAAACACTCTCTGACAAACATCACAGCAGGATCCTCTATGACCCACCTCCCAGATACTGGAAATAAAAGCAAAAATAAACAAATGGGACCTAATTAAACTTAAAAGCTTCTACACAACAAAGGAAACTATAAACAAGGTGAAAAGACAGCCTTCAGAATGGGAGAAAATAATAGCAAATGAAGCAACTGACAAACAACTAATCTCAAAAATATACAAGCAACTCCTACAGCTCAATTCCAGAAAAATAAATGACCCAATCAAAAAATGGGCCAAAGAACTAAATAGACATTTCTCCAAAGAAGACATACAGATGGCTAACAACACACGAAAAGATGCTCAACATCACTCATTATCAGAGAAATGCAAATCAAAACCACTATGAGGTACCATTTCACACCAGTCAGAATGGCTGCGATCCAAAGGTCTACAAGCAATAAATGCTGGAGAGGGTGTGGAGAAAAGGGAACCCTCTTACACTGTTGGTGGGAATGCAAACTAGTACAGCCACTATGGAGAACAGGGTGGAGATTCCTTAAAAAACTGGAAATAGAACTGCCTTATGATCAAGCAATCTCACTGCTGGGCATACACACTGAGGAAACCAGAATTGAAAGAGACACGTGTACCCCACTGTTCATCACAGCACTGTTTATAATAGCCAGGACATGGAAGCAACCTAGATGTTCATCAGCAGATGAATAGATAAGAAAGCTGTGGTACATATACACAATGGAGTATTACTCAGCCATTAAAAAGAATACATTTGAATCAGTTCTAATGAAGTGGATGAAACTGGAGCCTATTATACAGAGTGAAGTAAGCCAGAAAGAGAAACACCAATACAGTATACTAACGCATAGATATGGAATTTAGAAAGATGGTAACAATACCCCTGTATACGAGACAGCAAAAGAGACACTGATGTATAGAACAGTCTTTTGGACTCTGTGGGAGAGGGAGAGGGTAGGATGATTTGGGAGAATGGCATTGAAATACGTATAATATCATATATGGAAAGAGTCGCCAGTCCAGGTTCGATGCACGATACTGGATGCTTGTGGCTGGTGCACTGGGACGACCCAGAGGGATGGTATGGGGAGGGAAGAGGGGGGAGGGTTCAGGATGGGAAACACATGTATACCTGTGGCGGATTCATTTCGATATTTGGCAAAACCAAAATAATATTGTAAAGTTTAAAAATAAAATTAAAAAAAAAAAGAAATGAATGTAAAACCCATTTTAAAAATTGGGCCATCTTAGTTCCAAAGAATAACTTTACTTGGAATGAAAAAGTAGCATATAGGAACTATTTTAATCCAATGGTAGTGATTTATTCTTGCTAATAAATATGTGAATTAAAAATTATTTAATAATCATTAATCTAGGGTAATTTATTTATACACATAAGAAAATGAGAAAAGAAAAAATACTACAGAACACTAGGAAGACTGGAACTCTAGCACAGTGAGAAAGAAGAACCTGTGGTTTTGAAGTGGTCAAAATTTGACAATGTGAATTTATCACTCATAGCCCAATGGATGAATTCATAGAATATATTTAGAAAAATAAAGTGGTACATGATATTCAAAAATAAAACATAACAATATATCACTTGAAAGATAAACAATTGTTTCTATCAAATTCTGTGTGGATAAAAAGAATGTACTCATCTGAAATTGAGTATTCATCCATTGACACTTTTATTAACTTGTTGGTGCTAAGAATGACTTTACTAAACCATTAATAAGGTTGACTGTAAGCTGCACTAGCTACCTATGAGTATATAAAATTAATTTAATTAAAATAGAGAACATAGCTCCTCAACTGCATTAATCACATAGTGCTCAGTAGCCACATACAGATCATGTCTGCCATAGTGAACAGTGCAGGTATAAAACATCTCATCATCACAGAAAATTCTACTTGACAGCACTGGTCTAGAAAACAGCCAAACTTATTACTAAGACTCACTCTCCAAACTAGACTCTTGGAAAACCAGCCTATGTAAATAAAAAGTCATTATAATGTAATAGGAAAGTCATTTTAGAAATGGACAAAAATGGTTGTCTTTACTGTAGTAGATGTAGAAGTGTAAGCAGCTCCTTTACCCCTTTTCTGTTCATTCCTGTTTTCTTCTGGTCTTAACCATAAAGACGAGATCACGACACAGCATTTAACCTAACTTCTGATTTCTGCTTTAATGAATGTGCACAATGCCTTGCCTAATCTATTGAAGGCTTTCCCACATTAGAAGGTGTGAGAATGAAGAATTAAGTAGCTAAAGAACGATTGGTTCTCTGCCCCTAGCTTCCCCTTAGTAAATCTGCAGGCAGACCCCACAGGTGCAGTTGCACCGTGTGGGTAAGAGAGCATCCAACTGCACAGGCAGATCACACGAGCAAGACAGCATTCTAAGGAAGATCAGAAGTCAGAAGGTTTGCATGAAATGGAAAAATGATGAAGACTCTTACCTCCTATTTTAATGATTAACTATGATTTTTTTCCCTTTAAAAACTCATGGCTAAGCAGAATCTTCAGAGTTGGTCCCTGGACAGAAGTGCACCTTCTCCCAGGTTGCTGGCTTTTCTGAATAAAGCAGCTTTCCTTTCTACTGACACTTGCCCCTCAATTTATTGGCTTTGAGTGGCAAGCTAATTGAACAAACCTGAGTTCGATAACCAAAGGTTGCTGATACCATCCTAGAAGTTCTGTTCATGCTTATCATCACTGAGGGCACACAATATTGATTTAATATGCGTTTCAGTTCAGTTCAGTTCAGTTGCTCAGTCGTATCCGACTCTTTGCGACCCCATGAATCGCAGCACGCCAGGCCTCCCTGTCCATCACCAACTCCTGGAGTTCACCCAGACCCACGTCCATCGAGTCAGTGATGCCATCCAGCCATCTCATCCTCTGTCATCCCCTTCTCCTCCTGCCCCCAGTCCCTCCCAGCATCAGCGTCTTTTCCAATGAGTCAACTCTTCACATGAGGTGGCCAAAGTACTGGAGTTTCAGCTTTAGCATCATCAGGCCTAATAGTAACACTGACACCAGCCATCATTTCTCATGTGTCAGGCACTGTGTTACTATTTCATACTATTAGATTTTCTAGTTTTAATCTCATTTTGTGTTCACGGCAATCTTGTAAACATAAATATCCTATACTTGTTTTACAATGAGAAAACAGACACAGATATTTAATGACTTATACAAAATGATATAGTGGCAGAGATGGGATTCAAAATGGGATTAATCTGATTTCAAGTCCTATACTCTTTATACTATACTGTATATTATCTTCCTAAACAAACTTCAGAAGATAAAAAGAAAAATGACAAAATGTGCTTTCTAAAACCTCTTGGACTACAACTTGTCATGGGTAAAAAACATGGACAGACACTGAGAAAAGATTAACTCGAGATGTCTGGGATCAAATGTCACACTAGCTAACACAAGGCTCTCAATTTGCAAAGCTGTGGCTGAGATTCACTTTGAAGAAGCATTTCCTCAAGAGATTTTAGGGGTAGCCTTGAGAGTGTGGAGTTTGAATGTGCTTAGCCTTAGGTTCCAAAGTTTATATCTTTTACAACACAAAGACTCCACATAGCAGGAGAGTCAAAGTGGCACTTGACCTTTTAGCCTTCCCAATACAATATGTAGCAGTTGGAAAAACTTTTCAGTTTTCTAATCATTTCTGACTCCTAAATCAATTCTTACTCTAAGCAAAAATTCTTTAAATAGTTTTAATAAAAGCTTTTTTTTTCTCTTTCCATAATGATAAAAGAAGTGGTATAGGATTACTTTTGGGGGCTGGTTTCCTCCTTGTCTTCATTCATATCTGGTCTGCATCTGAGTAAATAGTAATCTATCCCAACAACATTAAAAGTAAAATGATATGAATTAAAGGTTTTTAAGGGAGTGCCCTGGTGGTCCAATGGTTAGATCTCTGCAGTCTCACTGCCAAGGGCCCAGGATTGATCCCTAGTTGGAGAACTAAGTGCCCACAAGACCTGCAACATGGCCAAAAAAAAAAAAAGGTTTTTGAGAAACTGTAGTAGGAATACATGGTTCTAAACACATATAAATCAATACATACAAATGTAGACTATGTAAATTTGAATGATTCAAAGGGTTTTCAAAATTAAGTTTGACCATATGGAATATTTACCTTACAAATTAAATTCAGAACATAACCCTCTCCTGAAATGTCATTATGCTATAGTGAAATATAGTTTATTTTAGTAGTAGAATTTATTTCAATGGGCTCACAAATAATTTTAGTTCTATATTTACAAATATCCTAGAGAGCGAATGGGTCAGTTAAATACGTTACTATATTTAATAGCAGGAATTAATTGTTTTTGCTATCATTAGTGAAGACCCTGGGATTTGTCCCTATAAATATCAAGGGACTGTAACTTCAAAGACTTGCAAACAGCTTCCTAACACTGTCTCCTAATCTCCCCCCTACTCCCAGTTGCAAGTTGACTGAATCAATAATGCCTGACTACTGGACAACTACAAAGTTTAATGTGTCTATAAGTACTGGGTTGGCCAAAAAGTCTGCTTGGGTTTTTCCACAAGATGTTATGGAAAAATCCCAATGAACATTTTCTCCAATCTAATAAAAACATCCTTGGAATGAATGCTTAATTATTTACAAATTCACCTAGTTGAATTATCATTCAAGAGAATATTTCTCTTTTACTCATAGCAGTACCTTAAAAGCTATATTAATGGAGTTGATAAACTCAAAACATGTTAAATCTTTGGCAGTTTCTTGCTTTACAAAGCTAGTAATCCTATGGTATCTATCTATTCTACTGCACATGTCTTAAAATGTTTATTTTTTTTTAATTGGAGGATAATTGCTTACAATGTTGGTGTTGGTTTCTGCTGTACAACAATGTGAATCAGCTATAAGGAAATATATATGCCCTCCATCTTGAGCCTCCCTCCTCTTCTCCCCCTCATCTCACCCCTCTAGGTCGTCACAGAGTGCCAGGCTGGGCTCTCTATGTTATATAGCAGCTTCTGTGTGTGTGTGTACTAAGTCGCTTCAGCCATGTCCAATGCTCTGTGAGCCTATGGACTGTAGCCCACCAGGCTCCTCTGTCCATGTGATTCTCCAGGCAACAACACTGGAGTGGGTTGCCATGCCCTCCTCCAGGGGCTCTTCCCGATGTAGGACAGCAGCTTCTGACAGCTATGTATTTGACACGTGGCAGTGTACATATGTCAGTGGTACTTTCTCAATTCGGCCTGCCCTCTCCTTCCCCTGCTCTGCCCACAAGCCCATTCTCTACAACTGTGTCTCTATTGCTCTGTAAATAGGTTCATCTGTACCATTTTCCTAGATTATGGAGTCTAGATTATGGAACCAGATATATGCGTTGACATTTGTTTTTCTCTTTCTGACTTACTTCACTCTGTGCAACAGGGTCTAGGTTCATCCACCTTAGTTTAACTGATTCATATTCGTTCCTTTTTGTGTCTGAGTAACATTCCATTGTATATATACACCACAACTTCTTTATTTTATCTGTCGATGGACATCTAGGTTGCTTCCATGTCCTGGCTATCGAAAATAGTGCTGCAATGAACACTGGGGCACATGTGTCTTTTTAAAAAATTTAAACATATTTATTTTTAATTGGAGGGTACTTGCTTTACATTACTGTACTGGTTTCTGCTTATGGAATCAGTCATAGGCATATGTATGTCCCCTTCCTCTTGAACTTCCCTCCCACCTCCCACACCATCCCACCCCTAGAGGTTGTCACAGAGCACTGGATTTGAGCTTCCTGCATCATATTGCAAATTCCCACTGGCTATCTAATTTTACATATGGTGGCTCAGATGGTAAAGCGTCTGCCCTACAATGCAGGAGACCCAGGTTCATTCAACCCCTGGGTCGGGAAGATCTCCTGGAGAAGGAAATGACAACCCACTCCAGTATTCTTGCCTGGAAAATCCCATGGATGGAGGAACCTGGTAGGCTACAGTTCATGGGGAGGCAAAGAGTCGGACACGACTGAGTGACTTCACTTCACTTCATGTCTCAATACTACTCTCTCAATTAATCCCACTCTCCCCTTCCCCCACTGTGTCTACATGTCTGTTCTCTATGTATGCATCTCCATTGCTGCCCTGCAGATAGATTTATCAGTACCATATTTCTATATTCCATATATATGCATTAATATATGATATTTGCTTTCCTCTTTCTGACTTACTTCACTCTGTAAAATAGGCTCTAGGTTCATCCACCTTATTAGAACTGAGTCAAATGTATTCCTTTATATGGCTGAGTAATACTCCATTGTGTATATGTACCACAACTTCTTTATACATCTATTGATGGACATCTATGCTGCTTCCATGTCCTGGCTACTGTAAATAGTGCTGTAATGAATACTGGGGTACATGTGCCTTTTTGAATTATGGTTTTCTCAAGGTATATGCCCAGTAGTGGGATTAGTGGGTTATGTGATAGATTTATTCCTAGTTTTTTAAGATTTAATAGTTTTTTCATACTGTTCTCCACAGGCTGTATCAATTTACATTTCCATCAATAGTGCAAGAGGGTTCCTTTTCCTCACATCCTCTCCAGCATTTACTGTTTATAGACTTTTTGATGATGGCCATTCTGACTGGTGTGAGGTGATACCTCATTGTAGTTTTGATTTGCATTTTTCTAATAATGAGCAATGTTGAGCACATTTTTATGTGTTTACTGGCCATTTTTATGTCTTCTTTGAACAATTAAAATGTTACATTGGAACATTTAAACAGTATTATAATGTTTTTGTTGAGAGAATTTAACTAAAAAGACCAATGCAGGTCTAAATTCTGTGTACACAAGAAGGAAATCCTTTAATATACTGTAACCATCCTTGTTTGGAGAAGGCAATGGCACCCCACTGCAGTACTCTTGCCTGGAGAATTCCACGGACGGAGGAACCTGGTGGGCTGCAGTCCATGGGGTTGCGAAGAGTCGGACACGACTGAGCGACTTCACTTTCACGTTTCACTTTCATGCATTGGAGAAAGAAATGGCAACCCACTACAGTGTTCTTGCCTGGAGAATCCCAGGGACAGAGGAGCCTGGTGGGCTGCCATCTATTGGGTCACACAGAGTCGGACACGACTGAAGTGGCTTATCAACTTAGCAACAATCATCCTTGTTAAGAACATTTTTTGCTTTAACTTTTAAAACAAAGTAAAGCTCAAAAAATAATGGCTTGGCTTCTTATTTCCTAGAAGGAAATTATGTCAGCAATGTACTTAACATTCTAATTTGATAAAAAGAGAAACCATTTTACATTTAAAAAGTTAATATATAAAATTGACTTTAGGGGAACATTAATAATGAAATGGTGCAACCACTACGGAAAACAGTATGGAGTGTCCTCAAAAAATTAAAAATATAACTATCATACAATTGAGCAATTTCACATCTGAGTATTTATGTGAAGGTAATACACTAAGAAAGGCAATACCAAAGAATGCTCAAACCACCGCACAATTGCACTCATCTCACACCCTAGTAAAGTAATGCTCAAAATTCTCCAAGCCAGGCTTCAGCAATATGTGAACCATGAACTTCCAGACTTTCGAGCTGGTTTTAGAAAAGACAGAGGAACGAGAGATCAAATTGCCAACATCCGCTGGATCATCGAAAAAGCAAGAGAGTTCCAGAAAAACATCTACTTCTGCTTTATTGACTATGCTAAAGCCTTTGACTGTGTGGCTCACAATAAACTGTGGAAAATTCTGAAAGAGATGGGAATACCAGACCACCTGATTTGCCTCTGGAGAAACCTATATGCAGGTCAGGAAGCAACAGTTAGAACTGGACATGGAACAACAGACTGGTTCCAAATAGGAAAAGGAGTACGTCAAGGCTGTATACTGTCACCCTGCTTATTTAACTTATATGCAGAGTATATCATGAGAAACGCTGGGCTGGAAGAAGCACAAGCTGGAATCAAGATTGCCGGGAGAAATATCAATCACCTCAGATATGCAGATGACACCACCCTTATGGCAGAAAGTGAAGAGGAACTCAAAAGCCTCTTGATGAAAGTGAAAGTGGAGAGTGAAAAAGTTGGCTTAAAGCTCAACATTCAGAAAACAAAGATCATGGCATCTGGTCCCATCACTTCATGGGAAATAGATGGGGAAACAGTGGAAACAGTGTCAGACTTTATTTTTCTGGGCTCCAAAATCACTGCAGATGGTGACTGCAGCCATGAAATTAAAAGACGCTTACTCCTTGGAAGGAAAGTTATGACCAACCTAGATAGCATATTCAAAAGCAGAGACATTACTTTGCCAACTAAGGTCCGTCTAGTCAAGGCTATGGTTTTTCCAGTGATCATGTATGGATGTAAGAGTTGGACTGTGAAGAAAGCTGAGCGCTGAAGAATTGATGCTTTTGAACTGTGGTGTTGGAGAAGACTCTTGAGAGTCCCTTGGACTGCAAGGAGATCCAACCAGTCCATTCTGAAGGAGATCAGTCCTGGGTGTTCTTTGGAAGGACTGATGCTAAAGCTGAAACTCCAGTACTTTGGCCACCTCATGGGAAGAGTTGACTCATTGGAAAAGACTCTGATTCTGGGAGGGATTGGGGGCAGGAGGAGAAGGGGACAGCAGAGGATGAGATGGCTGGATGGCATCACCGACTTGATGGACATGAGTTTGGGTGAACTCCGGGAGTTGGTGATGGACAGGGAGGCCTGGTGTGCTGCAGCTCATGGAGTCACAGAGTCGGACACGACTGAGCAACTGAACTGAACTGAACTGAATGCACTACTATCTTGAAAAGATATCTGCATTCTTATGTTTGTCACAGCATTATTTACAACAGCCAAAATACAAAAACAACCTAAGAACCCACTGACAGGTGAATGGATAAAGAGAATGTGACACACACATACACACACACACAATGAAATATTACACAGCCATAAGAAAGAAAATTCTGCCTTTTGTGATAATATGGATGGATCAGAACCATTATCCTAAGTAAAATAAGTCAGACAGAGAAAGACAAATACTGGATGATCTCATTTTTATGTAGCACCTAAAAAAAGTGAACTCAGACACATAAAAGATAGGTTGTTGGCTAGACTTGGGGAACGGGGAGGCAGGCAAAATGGGTGAGGGTGGTCAAAAGGTAAAAACTTCCAGTTATAAGATTATAAGACATTAATTTTTTTAAAGGCCAATAATAAACTATGAACCATGATTCCTTCCATTCTTCCCTGAGAATTGGGGCCATGATTCTTTGGCTGAGGGGTAAGAGGGTGGTCAGTGAAGATAATCGGAGGTAAGAATCACCAATGCACCAAAGCAAATTTTACTTGAACTTCCTAACAAATTAACATAGTTCTTTTTAATAGTCATAATTTATGTGAAAAAAGTTAGACCTAACTCTAACCCAATCCTTTTGAAGGTACTTCAGAAGTATTTTGCTTGCTACAGTCAGTACATTCAAAAGAAAATAAGCCTGGAGTTTTCTCTCAAAATAAACTGTAATAAAAACAGAAAAGTCTCTTTTCTGATGGGCCATCTTTATATAAAAAGATTGGTGCTTTCAAAGACCAAAGGATTATTTGGTATGCTTTTCTCCCTGACAAAACAGGAACGATCTAGTAAGTACAAAATCTGGAAGATAAAAAAAAAAAATGACTAAAGGAGAAATAGCTACAAATAGTTACTCCAAACTCAAATGTTCACATAGTTGACTTTAATCACCACTTGAAAATTGTTTGATTACCAATTTGGAAAATAACCCACAGTAAAAATAAAATAATTCCAGTTTAGGAAAACTGTTATTTGATTCCACCTTAAACAATTTCTTCCTAACTCCTCAGTTCAATACAATAAATATTTCTGAATACCTATGTGCCTACCATGTGCTAGATATTATATAGTATGTATATTTTATATTACATATATAACACAGATTTTACATATGCATATATATATAATCCGGATGACCAGACAATTACAAATATATATCTAATCAGTCTAGTCTTCATCTCACTCTGTCTTTCTTGTACTTCATTACTATTAAAATAAAAATTTCCTATCATTTTGATAAAAAGGCAAACCCAATGATACATCTAAACTATTATATCATTTTCTCCTCAAATTTATAATAATCTCAGCTATGGTAAATAATAGAAATTACTGCCATACTCTTGCTTAGTTCTTATAAAAATTTATAGCAGAAAATGTTTTATAAGCATTAATATTAAGGCTCCAGGATTCACATTAAATGAAGTCCAACCATAATTTTCAGATTATATTACTACATTTTGGCTATAATTTGTTCCTTACAGCTCTGTATATTAAAGTTATGAACATTTTCCAATAGAATAATTTGATTTAAAATACATTAGAATATATGATTACAATAACTGGTTATATTGCCCAATACTAATTATAAAGTTCTTGTTACTGCAGCATTCCTTATTTGTAGAAATACAGCTAAACACAAATAAAAAATAAGACTAAAACAATTATAATAAACAAGAGAATGAAAGGCATTTTCAAGTCAGATTCTTTATATCTTTATTATATTTATCTATCTACTGGGCTTCCCTGGTGGTTTACACGGTAAAAAATCTGCCTTCTACGCAGGAGACCCAGGTTTGATCTCTTGGTCGGGCAGATCCCCTGGAGAAGGGAGTGGCTACCCACTCTAGTGTCCTAAGGGCGTCCCTCATGGCTCAGATGGTAAAGAATCTGCCAGCAATGTAGCATATGCAATTCAGGGTGTCAGTAAGACATTCTTATATCTTTATTATGCTTATCTATCTATAAAGATAAATAAATTAGAGTGAACTGAAAATACTACTAATCCTAAAGTTATATTTGATTTTGCCATAGGAAACATTATACATAAATTTAAGTATGTGAAGTTAATTATGTATTCATTATTCATAACAAATATTTTTTATTACTAAATGTATTTACAGTGATGTCAGCTTCTCATTAGGAGATTAAAAATATTTAAATGACATCAAAGATGTCATTTATAACCCCAAATTAAATAGTTTTTGAGTTTTTTTCCTTCAAAATTGAGACTGTTACTTTAAATGAACTGTAGCATAAAGTTCAGTGCAATGTGAAATTTCAATAATATCCTACATTTTCCATTAATGCGTCAAATATAATGTTTTTTTCGGATAGTATAGTTATAGGAATATCAATATAATATTCAAGTATGGTTTCAAAGCCCCATACATTTTAGAATAGATATAAAAGTACTGCAAACTATAAAACCACAATTTCCAAAAACAACTACTTAATAAAGCAGCTCCTATTCTAATAGTAGCATGATTATCCAGTTATTTTTTTCAGCTATTAAAAACTATATAAGAATAAATTATCCCATTTAGTCTTATCTAGAAAAACAGGGAATGCTGGCATAACTGTTTTGTCTTTTAGATAATGTACACATGTTTATTATTTTACAACAAGAACAAATTAAAATTCTTATACTCATTGTAGCTTTTACAGGAGCTGTCAGAAGAATATTGGTTAAATATTCTGTTTCCTAAAGGGAAAATACAAGAAAAGTTTTGGGTTATTTTCTCCTAACTTTCAAGACTTCAGTGTACATTTTTAATTTATCAAATAGAATTCCTCTTCCTTAAATATTATACCGGCTATATTTCTTCTACAAAAATGTGTTCCCACCAAAAGGACCTAAAACATTTGGGAAGTTTAACGCCTCTGTTTACAGCAAGATTTTCTTTCATAAAAACACAGGCCTTTAAAAATGGACACAGTTAAAGATATAAGTCTTACTTGTCATCTTCATCTATTCCCTCTCTTCACAGATGAGAACACTGGTGTCCAGTGAGGTTAAATGACCCACTGAGGCTCACTAAACTGGACTAGAATCCGGGCTTCATGCTCTTTACCAATACCTAGTTCCCTTCAAATGTGGAATAATGCCAAACCACAAAGCTAAGTCAGTTACGAGTACAAACAAGCTTCTACTGCAACAATTAATTTTTAAATGTAATAAAGAAAACACATCATCTGGTTCCTTTCTGACAACTATTATTCAACACGAAGCTTTTCTTTTTGCTCTGTGTTTCTCTGATTAGTTAAATTCTGTCTATCTCTGGCAATCAGAACAAATTTAAGACTCAGCTCCCTTTGGTAAAAAGCTAAGTTTTATAAGACCCATCAACATTATTGTTTAGTACAGAATATTTCTCTTCTCTCAAACCAAGAAAAGCTCAAACCTATTCCAGATCTTCCCACCTTTCACTTCAAATGGAATGATTTTATGTTACAGGAAATCATATTTTAATTCTGTGCTAAATCAGTTTCAAATGACTGAGAAAAGGAAACATGAGTGTAAGGAGTCTGGACACTTAGCAGTACGGACGCTACAATACACTCCTCTCCTTCACATATACGTACGCTGGACCTCTGTGAGGTCACCCCTCGTATCTACCTACCCAGTTTCTACCACTCCTTAGTGTATCCGATTACAGAGAACTTCAGTATCAATACTCTGGCTCTAAAATTCTGAAGAAAGAAAGAGAAGTGGCATATTATTGAAAGCATACCTAGAAATTCAGACCTACAGGCTCTTCCCTGAACACTTCTGCTTGGATACAAAATATTCCATGTCTATCTTCAACTCACCTCTTTGCTGCTACTCTGCTCGTGACACTAAATGGATCCTCTTCCACTGGAAAACTGGACAATTTAACCTTATCTTGTTGGAGGAGTTTCACCAAAATTAATGAGATGTTCTTATGTGAAGAGGAAACAGCAAATTTTAACAACAAAACTAGGTTTATTTTTAGAGACACAACTGATTGAAAAAAAAAAAAATCCTTCTGTACTGAGACATGGCGTACGTGATCTCACCTTATGGGGAGTTTTTAGAAAATTCACTTTAGCTGTGAATTATATAAATGTTTCTGTAAAATACTATTTGGGGAACTTAAGGATGTGTTGTTCTTAGATTTAACTATAAAATCACCTATATTTTCTAACTAATTTTGGCAAGAAGCTTTTGATGTAAAGTAGATGCTTTTGTGAATAAATGTTTTCAGTATGCTTCTTTCAAATTAACACCATCCGCATACAAAGGAGTAAATTCATCTATTCAATTTATTGACCATCTATTCCATCATAAAAGCTCCATTCTACACAGCTTTTCATAGTTTATGAAACACATTTATATGCAGTACTGAATTTATATGGGCTTCCCTGATGGCTCAGTGGTAAAGAATCAGCCTGTAACACAGAAGACAAGGGTTCAATCCTTGGGTTAGGAAGATCCCCTGGAGAAGGAAATGGCAACCCACTCCAGTATTCTTTCCTGGGAAATCCCATGGACAGAGGAGCCTGGCAGGCCACAGTCCTTTGGGATCTCAAGAGTTAGAATAGACTTAGCAATTAAACCACCACCAATTTATATGCTATGACAATTAGAAAATGCATAATTCTTGCTTTTATTCCTTTTCATAGAGAAAGATGAAATAGGTATAAAACAGATAAAGGGTAATGATTAGGACAGAACACTTTTTTTTAATTGAGATATAATTGACATATAACATTGTATTACTTTCAGGTATACAACATAATGATTTGATTTATGTGTATGGACATAATAAGACTTTTAAAATGAGAGTAGGTCAATAGAATCAATAAGATCTCAAAAAAAGTGTTTTTGTAGACTCTAATTCCTCAAATTTCCAATTTAACCCATTTATCCAGATTATTTAAATGAAGAAATTAGAATTCCAGGGAGGTCCATTCCTCTTCCATTGGGAGATTCCCAATACAGGTTTGAATCCTGCCAACTAGAAATCTGCTCCATATTTATAAAGGAACTTTGATTGCTTAGCTACCCATGCCTAATTTTTCACTATTTGCCATCATTATATTCTTCTGTCAATGGCACCCAAGGGTACCCAATAGTTCAGTAGTACCTACTACTACTACTACTACTACTACTACTACTACTAAGTCACTTCAGTCGTGTCCGACTCTGTGCGACCCCAGAGACGGCAGCCCACCAGGCTCTGCCATCCCTGGGATTCTCAGGCAAGTAAGCAGACCATAAATAGTAGGTATGAAAGTAAACAGTAGGTATGAAAGTAAGTATCTTTGATTGACTAGAGTTACTTTGAAGAAGGTAAATGGTTTGGTTCTTAAACAGGAAAACAAACACATCATACAGAAGACAGAATGGAAAATATCAATCTACAAGGAGGTCGTCAGCTACAGGCTGCAGGGCTGTGCCCTGCCATTCATGTTATACTGTTTAAACCACTGATTTTAATGAAGGCACCAGTGACATGATGATCAAATCTGCCTGTGACATAAACCTGAGAGGACTAATTTATTACAGTGAAATGTTAAAACCAGAATCCAAAAGGGTTCAGACAAGCTGACACCATTCATCCAAACTAAAATGATCAAATTTCAAACAGACAAATGCAAATAATCCATACTTACTGCCCAATTGTAGGGCAGGACACTTATGCCATTAGGGGTTTTAACTGAATTTAAACTCACAAAAGTTCACAATGAGACACATTTGATAAACACATAACCTAAATGATAACTGGCTCTGAAGCTAGATTAATATAAGCTTAGATGATAGCTCCAATTCTATGTACTGCTGAGGTCATACCCAAAATATCATATTTAGTTATCATCATAGCTCTGTAAAGCAACTAGATAAAAAAGAACAACAAGGGCCCACTGTATAGCACAGAAAACTCTGCTCAGTGTTACGTGGCAGCCTGGATGGGAGGGGAGCGTGGGGGGAATGGATGCATGTATGCATTTGCTGTCCACCTGAAACTATCACAGCATTATTAGTTGGCTATGAACGTGCTAAGTTGCTTCAGTCGTTTCCGGCTCTGTGTGACCCTATGGGCTGCAGCCCTCCGGGCATCTTTGTCCGTGGGGATTCTCCAGGCAAGAATACTGGAGTGGGTTGCCATGTCCTCCTACTTAATTGGCTATACTCCAGTATAAAATAAAAAGTTAAAAAAAAAAAGACATGATTTTTAAAAATATAAATAAAATAGAATACAGACAGGAGGCAGAACTGACAATAGAGAATGTGAATAATAATAGTAACATCAGTATAAAAATAATAATTATTAATATCTAGAGATCACTTTAAGAGCTTCCCTGGTGGCTCAATGGTAAAAATCTGCCTGCCAACGCAGGAGACATAGGAGACTTGGGTTCGATCCCTAGGTCAGGAAGATCCCCTGGAAAAGGAAATGGCAACCCTCTCCAGTATTCTTGCCAGGAAAATCCCATGGACAGAGGAGGCTGGCGGCCTACAGTCTATGGGGTTGCAGAGTCGGATACAACTTAGAAACTAAACAATAACCATAGATCATTTATTAATGTCATGTCCTGGGCTATGAGATTACCTCAAGGGTTTTACAAAACCCCCCAAAGTGGTAATTTTATCTATCCTCATTTTACAGATATGACAAAAAGGCTTGGACATAGTAAGTATTAATTATTTGACCAAGTTCACCAGATAGTATTATAGATACTAAAGTAAGAATTTGACTTCAGGCTATCTACTTTCAGGGTCTGAACTCCTGGCTACCTAACCACCCACCTATCCAGTTATGGTGACCCTAACTGCGTGCTAGGCACTGAAGCACTGGAATACAAAAGAGGATGTGACAAGTAAGAGAATCTGACCTCAAACTTATATTCCAATGAAAGAGACAGATTTTTTTAAGTAAAAAAAAAAAATCATATAAAGTTGTAGGTTTCATGAAGGAAACAAACAAGGTACTACGAGAGAATAATGGGGTGGTGTGCAGCAGGATATATGTTAATAGAGAAGTGAAGACATTTAAGTGGAAACCAAAGACAGAGAAAGAGTTGGTTAACCACAGGAAGAGTGAAGAAGCTAGTGCACTGGGACGACCCAGAGGGATGGTATGGGGAGGGAGGAGGGAGGAGGGTTCAGGATGGGGAACACATGTATACCTGTGGTGGATTCATTTTGATGTTTGGCAAAACTAATACAATTATGTAAAGTTTAAAAATAAAATAAAATTAAAAAAAAAAAAAAAGAACAGAAAAGGTCGACATTTGTCCAAAGGCCTTGACATCTTTGAGAAACTAAAGGAAAACTATGAGGCTCAAGTGAATGGAGACAGGAAGAATAGATAAGGGTAGGTATTAAGACAGTTGGTGATCAGATTACACAGGGTCTGGTAAACTATTAAAAAAAAAAAAAGAGTTTGGAATTATGTTTCTAAATGCAAATGGGAAAATATGTCAATCTGTTAAATGGAAGAACACTGATTCAATTCACAGTTTGTCTTTGCTAATGTGTTATATACATATTGAAGGGGAATTACTTCATAAAACTAATATTGTGGCAAGGAAAAAACAGATCACACACACAATAAATGAGTAAGATATAGAGTACAATAAAGCAGAAAGGGGAAAGAGAGTACTGGGGGAATGATATACAATTTAAAATAAGGTGGTCAGGGATGGGCTCACAGAGGACATGATATCAAAGCAATTATTTGCTGGGCAGTGATTAAACTAGTGATCCATTAGGTCATCATGCAGAAAAGCGGTCCAGACAAAGGGAAGAGAAAGACACAGGCCCTGAATGGGATTGTGTATCTGATGTGTTTGAGGAACAGCAAGGAAGCCAGTATGACTAGAGCAGAGCAACGGAGGAGAAAAATAGGAGATGAGGGGCAGAGAGGTTAACTGGAGGGATGGACTTTGCAGCATCTTATAGATCAATTGTGGAAATTTTGCCTTTCCATATCTGAGGTAGGGAATCACTGGTAGTTGCAATCAGAAGCGGGACAATATTTGACACAGAATTTAACAGATCTCTCTGTCCATAAAGGGACTAAAATGCATTGAAGCAGGAAAAAAAGGAAGCCAATTAGGACATTACTTCAATAACACCTGTAAAGATGGACATGGAACAACAGACTAGTTCCAAATCAGGAAAGGAGTATGTCAAGGCTGTATATTGTCACCCTCCTTATTTAACTTATATGCAGAGTATATCATGTGAAATGCCAGGCTGGATGAAGCACAAGCTGGAATCAAGACTTCAGGGAGAAATATCAATAACCTCAGATATGCAGATGATACCACACTTATGGCAGAAAGCAAAGAAGAACTAAAGAACCTCTTGATGAAAGGGATAGAGTAGAGTGAAAAAGTTGGCCTAAAACTCAACATTCAGAAAACTAAGATCATGGCATCTGGTCCCATCGCTTCATGGTAAATATATGGGGAAACAATGGAAACAGTGAGAGACTTTATTTTTGGGGGCTCCAAATCACTGCAGATGGTGACTGCAGCCATGAAATTAAAAGACACTTGCTCCTTGGAAGAAAATTTATGACCAACCTAGACAGCCTATTAGAAAGCAGAGACATTACTTTGCCAACAAAGGTCTGTCTAGGCAAAGCTATGGTTTTTCCAGTAGTCATGTATGGATGTAAGAGTTGGACTATAAAGAAAGCTGAGCACCAAAGAATTGATGCTTTTGAACTGTGGTGTTGAAGACCCTTGAGAGTTTCTTGGATTGCAAGGAGATCAAACCAGTCCATCCTAAGGGAAATCAGTGCTGAATATTCATTGGAAGGACTGATGCTGAAGCTGAAACTTCAATAATTTGGTCACCTGATGTGAAGAACTGACTCATTGGAAAAGACCCTGATGCTGGGAAAGATTGAAGGTGGGAGGAGAAGGGGATGACAGAGGATGAGATGGTTGGATGGCATCACCGACTCAATGGACATGAGTTTGAGCAAGCTCTGGAAGATGGTGAAGGACAGGGAAGCCTGGTGTGCTGCAGTCATGGGGTTGCAAAGAGTTGAACGCGACTGAGCAACTGAACACAATTAAACTTAAAAGCTTTTGCACAGCAAATCATTGACAAAATGAAAAGACAAGCTACTGAATGGGAGAAAATATTTGGAAATGATATGACAAATATGAAATTAATACCCAACATATACAAATAGTTCACACAACTCAACATCAAAAAAACAGCAGAATTAAAAAATGGGCAGAACCTAATAGACATTTTCCAAAAAGGAAATGCAGATGGCCAAGAAGCACATGAAAAGATCCTCAACATTGCTAATCATCATGGAAATGCAAATAAAAACCAGTAAGAGATATCACCTCACACCTGTCAGAATGGCTATAATCAAAAAGTCTACAAATAACAAATACTAGCAATGATGTGGAGCAAGGGAACCCTTGTATACCGGATGGTGGGAGTGTAAGTTGGCGGAGCCAGTATGGAGGTTTGGAGTATGGAGGTTTCTCAGAAAGTTTAAACTGGAACTACCATATGATTCAGCAATTCCACTCCTAGGTATATATCCAAAAAACAAAAACAGAAACACTAATTCGAAAAGATACATGTAGCCCAACATCCACAGAAGCATTATTTACAATCACTAAGACATGAGAACAACTTAAGTGTCCACGAATACATGAAAAGATAGAGAAGATGTGGTGTACATATACAATGGAATACTACTCAGTTATAAAAAAAGAATGAAATTTGATGGACATAGAGAGCACTATGCTAAGTAAAATAACATAGAGAAGACAAGTACTGTATGATATCACTTATATGTGGAATCTAAAAAATATAACAAACTAACGAATATAACATAAAAGAATCAGACTCACAGATAATACACCACTAGAGAATAAACAAGTGGTTACCAGTAGTGGGGAGCAACACAGGAATAGGGGAGTGGGAAGTACAAACTATTGAATGTAAGATAGGCTCGAGGAAGTGTTGTACACCATGGGAAATACAGCCAGTATTTTGTAATAACTGTAAATGGGAAGTAACCTTTTGAAATTGTATTAAAAAACTTTCTGCCTGATATAGCACAACAAAGATGGACTAGGAGTTAGAGGATCTGTCAACTAGTTTAGGCACGGTTATTAATTATTTGGGCTTCCCAGGTGGCGCTGGTGGTAAAGAAACTGCCTGCCAATGCAGGAGGCATGAGACGTGGGTTTGATACCTGGGTCAGGAAGATCCCCTGGAGGCGGGCATGGCAACCCACTTGAGTATTCTTGCATGGAGGATCCCATGGACAGAGGAGCCTGGTGGGCTACAGACCATAGGGTCGCAAAGACTCAGACACGACTGAAGTGATTTAGCACGCACGCATTAATTATTTAAAATTCTTTAGCTCATTTAGGCATTAATTTATTTAATCATTCAACTAACAGATAAAACTTGTAGTAGGCCTTCTTTGTGCTGGATACTAGAGATACAATGATGAATAAGATATGGACTCTGACTTTGTAGTTTACAGACATTTCTGGCAAATGATAGTTTTCTAGGGCTCAGTGTTCTCTCCTCATCTCCTATGCCTCCTTTTGCCCTCAGGTATATATAGAACAAACAGTGTCTTTGCATATTCTACCCATTTTGCTGAGTGGCCTTCCTTTCCCACTCTCTTTTTTTCTCCTCCAGACTATGTTGAAATATGAATTTTATGGTAAAATCTTTTTTATAACAACTTTATTGACATAATTCACATACAATTCCTCTATTAAAGTATATCATTGAATGTGTTTTAGTATATTCAAGAGGTGGGCAACCATCACTTTGACGAATTTTAGAACATTTTTTCACGCCAAAAGAAAGTCCATACCCATCAGCAGTACTCCCCATTTGCCCTCAATCCACTCAATCCAAGCATCTACTAATCTTTCTCTATAGATGTGCCTATTCTGAACATTTCATGTAAATGGAATCATACAATATGCTGTCTTTTGTGACTAACTTCTTCCACTAAGTGGAATATTTTCAGGGTTCAACCATGTTGTAGAATGTATCAGCACCTCATTCCTTTTTATTGCCAACACATAGCTTTATAGATAGAGATAAACCCATTTTATTTATCCTTTTATTAGTTGAAAAACATTTGGGTTATTAGTTTGTGGCTATTATGAGTAATGCTACTATGAACACTCATATGTTTTTCTGTGGACATGTTTCATTTCTATGGGTATATACATAGTAGCAGAATTACTGGTCAAAAGGAAACTTTAAGTTGAAACTTTTGAGAAACTATCACACTATTTACCAAAGCAGCTGCATAGCTTATAATTCTGCCAGTAATATATGACGCTCCAATTTCTCCACATCCTTGTCGACACTTGTTTTTATCTATCTTTTTGATTATGGCCATCCTAGCAGGTGTGAAGTAGTATCTCACTTTTGATTTGATTTGCATTTCTCTGACAGCTAATGATGAGCATCTTTTCATGTGTTTATTTGTCATTTGTACATCTTCTTTGGAAAAGTATCTATTAAGATGCTTTGCCTGATTTTGAATTGGGTTTTTATTATTAAATTGTAAGCCTGCTTTATACATTCTAGAAACAAGTCTCTTATCAGATTAGGTGATTTGTAAAAATTTTCTCCCATTCTGTGGGTTTTCTTGCCACTAGCTTGATGATGTCCTCTGAACCACAGACATTTTTAATTTTGATGATATCCAATTTATCTATTTTTTTCTGCTGTTGCTTATGCTTTTAGTGTCCTATCCAAAAAGTCATTGCCTAGTCCAAGTTCACAAAGATTTATGTCAATGTCTTCTTGCAAGAATTGTATAAGTTTAGCTCTTACATTTACATTTAGGTTTTTCATCTACTTTGAATTTACTTTTACATAGAACAAAAGGTAGGGGCCCAACTGTATTCTTTTACAACTGGATATTCAGTTTTCCCAGCATCATTTGTTGAAAACCTGTATTTCATCCATTGAATTTTCTTATTATCCATGTTGAAAACTGACTATTGTGTAAAATATTTTTGAACCCTCTCCCACCACAGTAAGCTACCCTTCCACTCAACCCTCATCTCATCACATTTAATGGTCTCACCAGACTATAAGAGTTGTGTAAATAATAAATACATTTTGTTTCTCAATTCAACCCCAGTGCCTATTTGTTAGTGACACCTAATAGGTTACCAGTAACTAATAGTTAAATAAATAGATTCTTTAAAATGAGGCATTCACTCTTGGCTCACTCACAGCCTAATCATTTATGAAATGAAGGGGCCAGACTAAGTCATTAATCCTCAGTGCCCATCAAACTATTGCCCTTTATTATCTGATGTCCTCCCTTTGATCCTTCATATGTAGCCACTGAAACTAGGAAGACAAAAGATAAAAATTAGCTTCATGAATTTTATTGCTATGTGGTTAGAAAGCATGGTCTGAAAAATGCCAAGCTACATGAACTTACTCTCAACAATCAGCAATGGTTGAGGGAAATGGGGGTGGAGAAGAAGAACTACAGCAGTTACAGTTTTAAAAAATCCATGATTATGGATCCCTCCTGAAAATACTGATGGAATATAATGGTGGATCTGTGGTCATTTTGGCTCCTTCTGAGTTATAATTGAATGTGAAACTAAGTAGAGGTAAGTAAGTAGAGGTGAAAGCCCAGTTATTCTTAGTATGACTTTAGAATGCCTTGTAAAATCTTCCTCATTTTCTCTTCCTACTTTGTTTTTCTTTTCCTCTTTTCTTCTTGTTTTTATAACTGGAACAACTCAAGGTTTCTTTGTTCTCTCCTGGCTGATGAGGTAAGTCAAAGATATCCTAAATTCAGCATTTAGAGACTTCAGGCTCAGCTCAAGAAAACCCTGTTTATCAGTAAGTCATACGTCTTGTATTACATATTAGTGATAAATATATATATATATATAAAAGACACATACACTCGTACATATACATGTATGTATCTATATATACACACACACAAAGATATATATTTATAGATTTTTAATACATAAATAGATATTTGATCCATCCATTTACCTTAACTCCCCTTTTAAATCAAAACATATCTGGCTCTTGATATATAAACCCTTAAACAGCTTCAATTACTATGCACGTAGTGGACTTTACAGTACTCTGGAAAATCCCATGGACGGAGGAGCCTGGTGGGCTGCAGTCCACGAGGTCGCGAAGAGTCGGATACGACTGGGCGACTTCACTTTGACTTTTCACTTTCATGCATTGGAGAAGGAAATGGCAACCCACTCCAGTGTTCTTGCCTGGAGAATCCCAGGGACGGGGGAGCCTGATGGCTGCTGTCTATGGGGTCGCACAGAGTCGGACACGACTGAAGTGACTTAGCAGCAGCAGCAGCAGCAGTGGACTTTCACTTCTTTAGGGAAGAAATACTGACCCAGCCCTATTTTTCTGTGATAAACTTAAGTGTAGAGATAAGTTGAAAATGACAGCCTAAAGTTTCTAATTCAAATTAGGATATGACAGTTACCTCTCAGTATGAGATTACCACATTAAGTAAGTCAGACAGAGAAAGATAAATATTATACCATTTAAACACGGAATTTAAAAACATGATACAAATGAACTTATTTACAAAACAGATTCACGGATATAGAAACCAAATTTATGATTACCAAAGGGGAAAAGTGAGTGCGTGCTCAGTGGTTTAGTTGTATCTGACTCTTTGTGACCCTTTGGACTGTAGCCCCGGAAGCTCCTCTGTCCATGGGATTTTTCAGGTAAGAATACTTCAGTGGGTTGCATTTCTTCCTCCAGGGGATCTTCCCAACCCAGGGATCGAACCCACGTCTCTTACATCTCCTGCATTGCAAGTAGATTCTTTACCTGCTAAGCCATCAGGGAAGCCCCAACAGGAAATGGGATAGGGATAAATTTGGCATTTTGAATAAAAATGTACATACTTCTACATAGAAAACAGATAACCAACAAAAATCTTCTGTGACGCGTAGGAAACTATACACAATATCTTGTATAATAACCTATAATGGAAAGACTCTATACATATCTATATATAGATATAACTGAATCACTTTGCTAGGCACCTGAAACTAACACAACATTGTAAATCAACTAATTTCAATCATTTTTTTTAAATGGGTATATTCAGATTTCTATGCAGAAAACTCTGAGCAAGTGAAAGAAGGGCCCAAAAGAAAAGGCAGTACTTGCAATGATGGGACAACATTTCATGTCAAGCAATTCAGTAAGTCTTTCTCCTCCATCTTCGTAAGATTTCCCTAAAAGTTTTTACATCCCTGTCTTCCTTGGTTGCCACTCTAAGATAGGAGCATTCCTTGCATTTTATGGGGACCTGTCAACCACAACTTGACTCGTGATTTCTGAAGCCAGGTTAATGCTATTATTTGTGTGTTTTCTTACCACAGGATGGGGGACATGGGTGGAGAGCCAGGGGGAAGAAGAGAGCAAGACAGAGAGGATGAGTATGAATGAATATCAGAACTTCAGTTGTGAGTGGAGAGAGTCTTACAGAAAAGAATTTTCTATTTCCCACAGGGAATGCCAAAAATTCCCAGGGAAGTATAAAGCAGGCTAGAAATTAGGACACTTCTGTTTTTTTGTCTTTTCCCTAAAATCTGAATGTCAGTGTAAGTGATCCACTTAAATACAGATCTTAACAACAACAAAAAAGGTTAAATTACCTTGACCATCTCTTAAGAATAGCAACATGAAAATCTAAACACCTTGCAATGTATTAATAGTCATGAGCACCCTGCAGTTAGTTACATTTAGGATCTCTGTCTAGGGTAGTCTCTCAGGCTGGACTCCAATAAGGGTCAAGGATATGTGAATTCTCCAACAGAATTAAAAATCTGTTCTCATTCTGATGATTAAAAAATCAAAGTACAAAAATATCATATTCTAGGTCATCTAGATCCAGTATTACCATAGCATTTCATTCCAGGGCTCTGTTTATGAGACAGCACCAAGGAAAAACTGAAACTTAAAGCATCAACTATTAATGCCACGTCTCAAGGAGTTACCAATTTATTCCTGAGGATCAGGGGTTCACATAGATACAAAACCCTGGCTGAGAGTATTTAATTCTGCGGGCTTCCTGAAGAGTGACCTTTCCGCCAAAATACTGTTGAGAAGTTTGCTATTGACTAAAATCTTTCCTATAGAACTTCTTTCTTAATTCAGAGTAGATCTTTAATTCTTATTGCAGGTTAACTGATGTCTATCTCGTAACTTAATTCAACTGTTTAAAGGCTAGACACTTTATTGCTCTAGCATTCATCATAATGTAAAGGAATATAATCTAAGGTAACAGCAAAAGTTCTTTCTTATTGTAACAGAAATGTCATTTTTATAAATCAGAGAGAATGGCAAGTTTGGAATAACACTGCATGTAATTTTATTGATTTTATTAATACTTAATTCATAGTTAAAATAGAAGAAATATATTTATGTTTCTGGAAACATGGGCATTCGAGACATAAAGAAAATTTAACTTTCACTTAGCCAAGCTTCTTACTTTACTGGGAAAGAAAACGAGGCTCTCAGAGGTGTGCTCAGGAAGTTAGCTGAAAAGTCAAATCAAGAAGTCAATCAAGTCTTTGGACTCACACTCCACAGCTAAAATAATACACTGTACACTCTGTGTTTCGCCTTCCATTATCAGTCATGAGGAAATGTTCTACAAATCATTAAGGTAACTGTCAGTTCTCTTATTTCTAGACAACTCATCCTACTCAAGTCTAACACTTTATTTTTAAAGTAGGAATATACTTTGGTTTAAAAAATACTTTTTATTTATATTTGGCTGTAGTGAAGTGAAGTGAAAGTCGCTCAGTCATGTCTGACTCTTTGTGACCCCATGGACTACAGAGTCCATGGAATTCTCCAGGTCAGAATACTGGAGTGGGTTGCTGTTTCCTTCTCCAATATTTGGCTGTGCCAGGTATTAACTGCAGCATGCAGGATATTTAGTTATGGCATACAAATTCTATTATCCAAAATAGTACCTTGAGAAGTTTGCTGTGGCCTACAATCTTTCAATAGAACTTCATTCTTAATTCAGAGTAGGACTTTAGTCGTCATTGCAGATTCAGTTCAGTTCAGTCGCTCAGTCATGTCTGACTCTCCATGACCCCACGGACTGCAGCACACCAGGCTTCCCTGTCCATCACCAACTCCCAGAGCCTGCACAAACCCATGTCCATTGAGTCAATGATACCATCCAGCCATCTCATCCTCTATAGTTGTCTCCCTCTCCTTCCACCTTCAATCTTCCCAGCATCAGAGTCTTTTCAAATGAGTCAGTTCTTTGCAACAGGTGGCCAAGGTATTGGAGTTTCAGCTTTAGAATCACTCCTTCCAATGAATATTCAGGACTGATTTCCTTTAGGATTGACTGGTTGGATCTCCTTGCTGTCCAAGGGACTATTAAGAGCCTTCTCCAACATCACAGTTAAAAAGCATCAATTCTTCGGATCATTCAGTTCAGTTCAGTTCAGTTGCTCAGTCGTGTCCGATTCTTTGCGACCCCAAGAATCGCAGCACGCCAGGCCTCCCTGTCCATCACCAACTCCGGTGTTCACTCAAACTCACGCCCATCGAGTCGGTGATGCCATACAGCCATCTCATCCTCTGTCGTCCCCTTTTCCTCCTGCCCCCAATCCCTCCCAGCATCAGAGTCTTTTCCAATGAGTCAACTCTTTGCATGAGGTGGCCAAAGTACTGGAGTTTCAGCTTTAGCATCATTTCTTCCAAAGAACACCCAGGGGCTGATCTCCTTTATAACGGACTGGTTGGATCTCCTTGTAATCCAAGGGACTCTCAAGAGTCTTCTCCAACACCACAGTTCAAAAGCATCAATTCTTCAGCGCTCAGCTTTCTTCACAGTAAACTCTCACATCCATACATGATCACTGGAAAAACCATAGTCTTGACTAGATGGACCTTTGTTGGCAAAGTAATGTCTCTGCTTTTCAATATGTTATCTAGGTTGGTCATAACTTTCCTTCCAAGGAGTAAGCGTCTTTTAATTTCATGGCTGCAGTCACCATCTGCAGTGATTTTGGAGCCCAGAAAAATTAAGTCTGACATTGTTTCCACTGTTTCCCCATCTATTTCCCATGAAGTGATGGGACCAGATGCATGATCTTTGTTTTCTGAATGTTGAGCTTTAAGCCAATTTTTTCACTCTCCTCTTTCACTTTCATCAAGAGGCTTTTTAGTTCCTCTTCACTTTCTGCCATAAGGGTGGTCTAGTGTTTAATCAGCATGTGGGCTCTAGTTCCCTGACCAGGGATGGAACCCAGGCCACCGGCATTGGGAGCATGGAGTCTTAGCCATTGAACCACCAGGGAAGTCCCCTAACACTTAAATAAAATGTCATTTTGTTGTATGTCATCTGAAGTTTGAAAATCTTAAAATTGTCTCATTATATAGAAAACCCTGAAAAAGAAATGAAAAACTTAAATATTCCCAAAATAAAATATGACTTCTGTGCCTGGTGGTAGGACATGCAGAATGTTGTAAGTAGGCAATTACACTGGGATTCTGAGACTGATATAAACCTTTTTTCTATGGGCAATCTTTTATAACAGGGACATGGCACTTGAAATACTGAGGTCAGTGATACAAGCATGCTATGGAATCAAAAGATACATGCTGCTGCTGCTGCTAAGTCGCGTCAGTCGTGTCCGACTCTGTGCAACCCCATAGACTGCAGCCCACCAGGCTCCCCCGTCCCTGGGATTCTCCAGGCAAGAACACTGAGGTGGGTTGCCACTGCCTTCTCCAATGCATGAAAGTGAAAAGTGAAAGTGAAGTCGCTCAGTCGTGTCCGACTCTTAGCGACCCCATGGACTGCAGCCTACCAGGCTCCTCCATCCATGGGATTTTCCAGGCAAGAGTACTGCAGTGGGTTGCCATTGCCTTCTTTGCAAAAGATACATACATTCCTTGAATACTTCCTCCTTCCCCTACAGGCCCATCTCCATTTCTTTGTTCAATCTGCCTTCTTCCAACCTACATGCCTTCATCTCCCACCCATGGTGGGCAACATCTTTACCATCCTTCAACTCTGTCCTCTCTCCTTCTCCTAAATCCGCATACGCTTTTGCGGCTTGCTAATGACAGTCATTATGGTCTTTGAAATATACTTATTTGGAAACCTATCTTATTGATACATACTCCCCTTTTTAAGAACAGAAGTTCACTGCTGTATAGGGAGCTCAGCTTGGTGCTCTTGGTGGTGACCTAGAGGGGTGGGGTGAGAGAGTAGGAGGAAGGGGATATGTGCATAGGGTGGTTCACTTCCTTGTGCAGCAGAAATTAACATAACATTGTAAGGCTGCTGCTGCTGCTGCTGCTAAGTCACTTCAGCCGTGTCCGACTCTGTGCAGCCCCATAGACTGCAGCCCACCAGGCTCCCCCGTCCCTGGGATTCTCCAGGCAAGAATACTGGAGTGGGTTGCCATTTCCTTCTCCAATGCATGAAAGGAAAAGTGAAAGTGAAGTCGCTCAGTCATGTCCCACTCTGTGCGACCTCATGGACTGCAGCCTACCAGGCTCCTCCGTCCATGGGATTTTCCAGGTGAGAGTACTGGAGTGGGGTGCCATTGTAATGCTACTACACACCAAAAAACAACAAAAAAGAACAGAAGGTTATTCTAGGTCAGGATAGTACATGCAATATATGGTTGTTGAATTAAAGAAACAAGTGAAGTCTAGGGTAAAAGGATTCTAAATTTATAACAGCATCTGTTCTCTTCAAAATATGACGTATCACTTTCTTTTGAAAGCACTGGTTGACCAGAAAGTTCATTCAGGTTCTGAACCCAAATGAACTTTCTGGCCAATCCAATCCATGTAAATGACCACAGTAAAGTGATCTATGAAGAGAAGGCAGCAACACATAAATAGCTTAAGATACTGTTAAGTGAAAAAAGTAAAAATCAAAATTATATCTAGGCTGTATTTACCACTTGAAAATAATATATATGCATATGGACAAAAAGTAGAAAGTAAAACAGAAAAATGAAAACAATTTGCTCTATTGGGTGATGGAATCATTGGCTTCTGTGAATGTGCTTCTGTTTATACAATAAATATTGTTTTTAAATGTATACATATGTAGTAATTAGTAATATTTATACTGGATATTGGTACTAATATTTCTGGACTATAAATAAAGCAGCTGTAGCTGTCCTATGTCTAATACAATCCAGTTTACCGGCCCGCATGCAAATGTACTCAGAGAGTTGCCACACCTGGTAGTCACCAGAATTTCTGACTTTGTAGCTAGAGAAGATAATCTGTAAGGTTGGAAGGTTGGGTCAACTTTTAAAGTCAAAATAAGTAAGCCCCAAATTTTTAAGGACCAAAATATGTATCATTCGCTGAAACTGAATTACAGCAAAAATTACATTTCTTCAGAATCAATAGTTTGATGAATCTTATGACTTCTTTAAACACAAAAATGTTTTTTGACTTCTCTTTACAGTTTTATATTCCTTTCCGGAGGTAAGCATTTGTCTAAATGTTTATCCCATACCACAGATTATTTCTAAAAGGGCTTGTTTTGTTTCTTATTTGTACCATTAGTGCTAAATAGCCCTGAATTGTGACTTTCATATACATTGTTTCTGCTTACACATTTGATTTTTTTAAAGATGTATTATTACGGTGAATAGCATTATCACCTTTCCTAGAAAATCAAATGACTTTTTCGACCATATGAATTTCTATAGTGTTTTTATGAATGAGATATACATATATTGTCACCTAAAACCACTGCCCAAATCATTATTAAAGTTATTCATGCTAAATGCCCCAAGGACTTGCAACTTGATATTCTTCCCTGGATTGATGTCGAACTGTTTCTTTGTTCAAAAAAATCAAACTTACTTTTTTTTACTGCTAATTTTCTGATCCTATGAATGTAATTATGATTTTAAATGAAGAAATTAACTTTATATGGTATTTCAGAAAAATAACAAATTGGTAATATTTTATTAAATGGAGATATTTTAAATTATTTACATAACCCTATTTGTCCCATTCAAGCATCCCACAGCACAAGAACAAAAGAAGCTGATTTATTAGACATACGCCAGGGTGAAAATTTTTCTCAGAATTCTTGGTTGGGCTGTGATAAGAACACAAATTTATCTAAGTATATTGAACAATGCTTTAGGGCATACTTAGGGAAGATGCTATTTAAAAAAAAAAAAAAAAAGCTTTATTGCATCACACACATGGAACCAGATTCTCCTCTCATGGGCTGTAGCCAGCATGAAGTTCACACTACATTAATTTGCACTTGTCGATATGCTACTTTACAAGTATTTTTTAGGCATGTTCAAATGTGTACTCTGGCTCTTAAACTAGAATATAAACCCCCTAAGGGCAGGACCTGGGTCTTCCAGTTATCACCCCACAGTGTCTAGCGTAGCTGGTGTGGGCCAGGCCAAGCCCTCTGGGCTACAGTCTAAGTGAGGAGCAGGGAGAGGAATGTGCTAAACCTCCATCACTGAAAGAGGGTGTGAAGAACACTGGAGAGCAACTCTGTCATCACCAGGACCAAGTGATTACATGCACGAACGGCGTGCCCAAGCGGCCCCTCCCAGTCATTTTTCAGAGCTAGAAGTGAGGCTGCAGGTGCTAGGTGGATAGTCTCTGAAGCCTAGCTCTCAGAAGCCATCCATTATCTCAGTATATTCCCCAAAAGCCCCCTGAAGAGAGTATATAGCATTACAGACACATAAGAGAGAACAGAGCCGAACAGGATTTTATTTTAATCTGTAAGTGCCAAATTATGAATGATAGTGAAAGTGTTAGTCACTCAGTCATGTCTGACCCTTTATGACCCCAGGAACTGTAGCCCCTCAGGTTCCTCTGTCCATGGAATTCTCCAGGCAAGAATACTAGAGTGGGTTGCCATTTCCTTCTCCAGGGGATCTTCATCACCCAGGGATCAAACCTGGGTCTCCTGCATTGCAGGCAGATTATTTACCATCTGAGCCACTAAGGAAGCCCTAAATTATAGAAAAGACAAATATTAATACCCCTAGTAGCCACGTTAATACAGACAATGAAATGTTCCTAGGATGTTTCCAGAATCAAATAAAAGACAATGGACCTCAGAGATCCATTAGCAGCTGTTTAAAGCTAAAAGTTTCATGATCTGTTACAGCAATCTATTTCAATCTTCTTGCTGTCAGAAAATTCTTATTTTGGGCTACTGTAATTTCCAGTTGCTGTGATTAAATCTCTTTGTTCTTATTCTTTCCTTACTAAAGATCAAGTGTTTAACTTTCTCCTTGAAATTATGTCAAGTCCTTAAAGACAAGTGAAGCAATGTTTCAGTCTTCTCTAAGTAGAAAGGTACAATTCTTCAACTTTCCTCTATTGCTGTTATTTCTCAGGTCTTAAGTAGGTCGTACTTTAGGACACGTAGGGCTTCCTCTCTACACAAAGCCATACAAAACAGATGTACTACTCCCAACAATCTAATTAATTCAATTGAACTTATAACTCTTGTGTTGACACAGTCTACATTTTTTAATGTCAGCATTAAAGTGTGGAGTCACGCTGCTGTAGATAGGAGCAACCCTCAAATCCTTTTTTTGCCCTAATTTTCTAGTAAGATTTTGCAGATTTCTTTCTTTTGTATATGTGCTTTACCCTTAAATATTTTCTTTGATTACCCCATTCAGGTAATTTTGAACTTCAACACTTCCTATGCAATATTAGCCACAACTCCAGAGTTCTAACTTACACCATACTGATAAGAAAGTCTTATCTTTGACAGGAATTAAATTAACCTAAACATTTTGTACTATTATTGTAAAACAATGTATGTATTTATATTTGTACTCCCATCCAAGCCATTAAGTCAAATGCCTCTAATCAGACAATAACACAATGACCAGTCATATACCCATCTGCTGATGCCACTAGATGACTAAGAGATCAGGCATCAGGCACATTTCCTGCATTTCCTATACTGCGAAATACTCTAAAGCTGTTACGTTATACTTCAAGATTGGTGAGTCTTCAATCTCAAAGCTCCACATTCTAGAGGGCAGGGAAACAAAAGTTTTATCTTTATCCTCAGGGTAGGGGTTGGCAAGCATTTTCAGTAAAGGCTCAGAGAGCAAGTATTTCAGTTGTGGTGGGCTATGCCACAGCTTCTCAACTCTGCCTTGGGGCAGGAAAGCAGCCCCAGACAGTACATTAACAAGCGAGGGTCACCGTGCTCTGTGACAACTTGATCTGTAACAACTGCCTGCAGGTCAGAGCTGCCGGTGGGCTGCAGTTTGCTAGCCCTCTTCTACAGCTACAGGACACCTGTGTGTAAACATACGCTTGTATCTCTGTAAGTAAGCATGTATATATGTGCATTAGCACGGTGGTCCCCAAACTTTTTGGCACCATGGACAGTTTTGTGGAAGACAAATTTTAAATTTATTTTTTAATTGGAGGAAAATTGCTTTACAGTGTTGTGCTGGTGGCAGACAATTTTTCCAAGGAAGGAAGTGGTGGGGCGATGGTTCCGGAGATAATGCAACCAATAGGGAGCGGCAGATGAAGCTTCCCACACTCGCCCACTGCTCACCTCTTGCTGTGTGGCCAGTTCCCAACAGGCCTTGGACCACTGCCGGTCCCAGGGATTGGGGACCCCTGCATTAGCACACCAAATTGCTGTCTGCTTAGCCCCATAGCTAAGGTGGCTTCATGGGCATGTGATCAGTGTGCTCATATAGGGACCTGTGTTTAGAAGGGCTCTGAACTTGCAGTTTAATGCTCTGTGGTCAACGTCTTAAAATTCTTCTTAATGATTTTATGTTGGAATCTGGGTTTTATTAGTGAAGTCTGATGGCACCAATGGAAGCCCCACTCACATCTGTGGTCTTGTCTCTCCACTGCCTCATGGCTTGGACACTTGTTCCCTTTCAGTTTCCTCTTCCTGGCCCCTGCCTTGGGACCGTGCTGCCCTCCACCCTGGATGGGACCAAGTCACAGCAGTGTTAGGGGGAGGAACATGTTCTGCTGGGCTTCGCTGGTGGCTGAGAATCCACCTGTAATGCAGGAAACCCGGTTTTGATCCCTGGGTCAGGAAGATCCCCTGGAGGAGGGCATGGCAATCCACTCCAGCATTCTTGCCTGGAGAATCCCATGGACTGAGGAGCCTGGCGGGCTACAGTCCACAGTGTCGCAAAGAGTTGGACACAACTGAAGCAACTGAGCATGCAGGCATGCAC
Organism: Bos taurus; assembly: GCF_002263795.3. NCBI lineage: Eukaryota > Metazoa > Chordata > Mammalia > Artiodactyla > Bovidae > Bos > Bos taurus. Next base: position 33,792,907 of record NC_037343.1, read on the forward strand.
CTGAGTTCTGCTATTATCCTTTACATCTGGTGGGAGACTAGATCTGAGCCTGAGAAAGGATGGGTTGAGTATGTACATCCCTGACATCTGAGGGTAGGACATGGAGGTGACGATCCCTGCTCCTGCTTGACGGCACTACAGCACACTCAGTGGACTCAGCGTGGAGCCTCTGCCCACCCTGATCCCAGCACGTGGAGGCTGCCCGGCTGACCCACCCTGGGATGAAGACTGACTGTCTCTCTTCCCCACTGGGGCATGGTATACAGGTTTTTTGGCTGGTGGCATGGGAAACCTGGAAACTATGGACCCATCTGTATACCCAGTCATGGGCACCTATGGGGGTCTGCAGCCCCCACCATGAGTATCCCATGCAGGAGGGGGTCCAGCACTAAACAGCAAATAAATGACATGCAGGAGGAGGGAGGAAGAGGGAAAGGACAGAGGGGAGAGAGAAAGAGGAGAGAAGCCGACTGCAGGAGAAAGGAAGATGTTTCATAATTTATTCCCTTTAACATCACTTTTTTCCTGTTTTTAGGAACAAAGAACTTTGTATTTTCATTTTGTATTAGGCCCTAATCAAAGATCAGGGGTTGTAAAGAATCATCTCTGAGACTGATTCCCCAAAGTGGAAGCTAATAAAGAAAACTTCACTTATGCATCACTCATTCCAGAGTCAGCTACCCTTCGTACTGCCAGGGCTTCCTGCCGCCTTTCTAAATCTTAAATGTAAGGCTTTGAAATTAATTATATATTTTGAATGTCAGACTAACAGGCTCCTTTCAGAATATGATGATTGGGGTTGCTGCAAGGTAGCCATTTCCTCCAGATAGTTTGCTATAGAATTAATTCATATTTCCTTTGAAGTACCTTACAAATATAAAGCACTATCAAGACATTATGCTTAAAACTTATTGATAACAACAGACAGGGAAAGGCAAAATTTTTCTAAGATTTCCCTTTATTTTCTATTAAATAAGATAACACCATAACATTCTAACATATAAAAACGTAACTATCTTCCTGATTCGAATAGGCTGACTACAGTCATTGTAGAGATGGTCAGAAAAAATTGAATATGGGTTGTGCATTATAGGATATTAAAGAATTACTGTTAATATTGTTAGGTGTGATGACATAGTGACTGTGAAAAAATTCTTCATAGATGTACACAGAAGTATGTATTATGGGTGAAATGACATAATTTTACATTTTTCAAAAGCAGAAGAGAGGGAAAAAGACAGGAGAGGAAGAGAAGATGAAGAAGAAAAGGATGATAAAGATGACAAGGAACATGAAGATGACAATGAAGATGGAGAGACAAAATGTGAAGTAGAGGGAACAGAATTGCAAAATGAGGAACCTGTGTGATGGAGATGTGGGATTTCATTGTGATAGTCTCTTTATCTTCACAAATATTTTAAAATCCCCATAGTGGAGTGCGTGTATGTGTCTAACTGTTGCCTATAAAAAATTTCTAATAAAAAATCAGGGCACAGATTTTTCATTCTTCTACATACCAAATGTCCTTTTTCTTTTTTTTTTTTTTTTGTGCTAGAAGCATCCTCTGAGGCTGGCAGGAGCTCTAACTGAAGAGATACAAAGGAGTTAGTTGATGGGAAGGATAATCTGCCCATCAGTTCCTGACACAATAAAAAAAGAGAAAAGGAGAAAATGGGAGGAAGAGATTGTCATTGTTACTCTCCTAACCTTCCCTTCTAATTATGCCAGAGTCAAGGCTTGGGTCACAAGGAAAATGATTTTGGTGCTCGACCATTTGCCCTATTTTGTGTACATCAAAAAAGCTCTTGTTCTCACCACATTCCAATCTGACAGTTTCCCACCTACTTTAAAAATGTATCAAGAGGCCAGATTAACAAAAATATAAATAAAAGGACCATATTACAAGGAACATCTTATTTGTAAACATAGAGATAGCCTTCCTGTTATTCTGAATTGCATGATATGTAACACTTTAAAACTTAAATCGCTTTATATTATAGGTATTTCAGATATATGTTCAACAGCCCAGCTTTTAAAAGTTAAATGTAAATTTCTCTCCTGAGTGCAGATGGTGGCCAAGCAAAGTAGCTCTTCACTCCTAAAGACAGAAGGTCAGGTCATGGCTGAAAGACCAAAGAACAATCGCTGCTTTGCTACTCCAGGTCATCCATGGAATGAGACACCACTACTTTCTTGTTTTGCAACTGTCTGTTCAATTCAGAATAGTTACACAGAGTACCTATAAGATTTCCTCAAATTCTGTCCAAGAAAAAAATAGTATGCACATCACATTACAAACACCTTGGAAAACTATTAGGAGATTTTATTCCTAATTCTGACATACTAAAAAGGCATACCTCTATCTAAAAATAACATTGAAATCATTATAAAAGCTGTTCATGGTTCACTATTTAGCAAGTAATATTTACAAATGAAAACTGCTCCTTTTAAAAATCCTCCAGAATTTAGCCTCCACATCATTAGTAGTTAATTAAAATGAGATATAGTGAGAAAAGACAAATATTACAAATACTTCTGCATGTGTTATTTATTTATAAGAGATATTATAATCTTATTGCTCCTATAGTATTTTTTCTCTCTAGAACATTAAAATGCAATTTTTAAATAGCTTGGAGACTCTACCTTATTTCAGTTAGTCTAAAATGTTATGCTAGCAGATGCTACAGAATAACAGGATAGGTATATAATAATGCTAGGGAGCATGACAATATGATACCTTTTTTTAAAAGCTATGATACATCGGAAAAGGAAAGTTCCATGTTGGTTGGTAATACTAGACCTTCAGTTTCTGATAGAAAGGATTTTTAATTCCACTATCAGGCACGCCCCCAACTGGATAGAATAAAATAGTGTCATTATTTGAACATAATGAAATGTACATTATTTGTTAATAATGAAAATTCTTCTGAAAATTTAAAACTCATTATAACACTATGAATGTCATGGTGCAAAAGCAGAATTTGATTTTGGCTGTTTGGATTTTATTTCAGTACCAGGAATTTAAGCCACCACTTGAAAAACTTTTTGTACTAAATTTAATTATCACTTTCATTTTCAATACTTTTCCCAATTGTCTTTGCATTATTTGCATAGAGAGCCGATTGGGTTGAAAAGCAAATATGTTGGAAAATTTGGTAAAAAATGTTGAACTAAAATATATTTCAAAAAATTTACTTCGGGCTACCCCCTTTTAAACCATAGTGATTTCTTTAAAATAATGACAATGAGAATTCAGTCTTATTTTAATTGAATAGAGTTATCAACCTGCTTTCACTGAATATAAAGAATGAAAGCTTTCAATGTTCTGTCACACAAAACTAAGAAAATCAGAAGTCAGTATATTTGGAACTGCCTCGCTAAAAACTTTATCCATGTTGTCAATTAAAATTGAAGTATCTACATGATCTCAACAAAGATATAATGTAAAACATCTGTTCAAACTTAAATTGAAGTAAGTAACATTTTTTCCCCAACATTTCCAGTTTTACTGTATTTAGGTTTCCTGAACAAACGTATTCATGATAGTCTTAGTTAAAACTGGTTCCACTCTGCCAACAATCAATTTGATTGACATGTTTACATATCAACTCATCTCATCTCACAAATTTTAAACTTTTTCACTTAAAATTGGATTCAAGTTGGCATTTTTCAAGAACTTTATTTACATATATTTTAGGTTCAAAATGTGCATTAGAACTTTTTTTTTTACTTTTTTAAGTAATAGATACATATATCCAAATGTATATTTATGACCTGTCAGATTGGAATTTCATATGCATGCAGTTGTATTCTCACAACTTCATGTGAAAGGTGATAATTTTAGGCAACTGTATATGAAATTCTTTTAATAGTATAAATTGGATCATTCCATTAATTAGAAAGAATATAATAGAAATAAATGACAGGAATAAAATCACAAAAATTTCAGAAAAAAAACATTAATTATGTCTTTAATTGCTGCAGGTACTACATTTGTATCAAATCTTACCTGATCTTTAATTTCAAGATCCCTTTTAGTTTTTGTTCTGTACTCTCTGTGCTCCTTTTCAGCCTCATCCTTCTCCATTTTGGTTTTATTCAATTGATAGCGCATTTCTTCACACACCTGTTAGATTACAAAAACTAGATCAATAGCTACTGGAATCTACTAGGCAATGCCTGCAATCAGATCTTTTGGTGCCCCCTAGAGGTCATATGAATAAATACAACAGAAGTTTTCTAAGAATGGCATTTTCTATTTGCATATTCAATATATTGCCAAGATGTGGAGGCAATATCACATATTATTGAGTCTTGCAATTTCAAATTACAGATAAAGCAAAGCATAACCAGGGAACTCTGGTAATATACACAAGAATTTTTCATGTAAAATAAGAGCTTCAATTGCATATTATCATCTAAAATGCACTATCATCTCACTTTTAAATAGGTAAAATTATTAATTAAAATATTAAACTATGTTATTATTCATTCAAATTGTCATGGTTAAAGATACACTCTATATTAAAAACTTACTTGAAACTCTTTATCAGTTAGGCTTTTATTTAAGGAAATTAATAAAGGAATTCTTCTCTCTGTTAATAGACTATATTATTAATATTTAGGTATAGAGTAGAACCCAGCTAGTATTTACTGTAGGCTTTGTAGATAACGTCAGTCTTACCATGCAGAATAGTATGTATTTAAGTTAAGAAAATTAAAAATCATAGACTGCAACTAAGTCCACTCTGCTTTTAAAATAACTATGGTGTTTAACATAAAAGGAAAATATACATGTAAGTGAAATTATTTTAATACAGTATTAAATAATAAACACAAGTAGTATATAAAAATTATGTATCATCCTTTACATATTCTTTCAATCCAGGGCATCTCCATACAGATAAATACATTTGGAAAATGCAACTAGCAGACAAATCTAAATAAAGAAGTTACAAACTTCTGAGACAACTGAGAACTTGTAGGGAGATCAAATAATACATGTCTGCTAAGTCAGTTTCTAAGTTAAAAATATGAGATTTTAAAAATTAGGTATCATCCAATGACTATTTCCACCTGAAACTTTTTAATTTTGGTAGGTCTCCAAAGTGATTATTAGAATTTTAGAAATTAGTTTCATCATTATTGAAGTTTTAGAATCTTGTAAAATCTATATGCATTTCCTATGTTCAAATAAAAAATACCTTAAGACTAAACTAGCCTGTGTTTGAAAACTACAGTGACAGGATAGAAGAAAAACTAAGTTTCTCCCCTGTGACCCTCAAAAAGTTTTTTAAAAATGAATAAAATTACTAAAAACTGTATTTGAAATTCAGATATCTTCAATATGTGACAGCTGATCCTTTCAATTTCAAAAATATTAGTAATGCACAAAAAATTATTAGTCAAAGCTAAGTAAAATTTAAAAACTAAGAACTACAGAAAAACATGAGAGGAGCCCCCAAATTTCAATCTATTTGATTTACATATAAGAATACAATTTAAAAATCCAAATTACAATACCAACACATAACAACTACAGAGCCACGGTGCTTATAACTCAATATCAGTACAAAATTATCATATACAATAACTATCTAAGCATTAAGTCCTATTTAAAATAATTGTATCCCTTAAGTTTATTTTTAAAGTTTCCCTGCCTCACTAATTTCAGTTTAAAATGCGTTTGTTAAATTTATTTGTGACACTTAAGTTTCATCTAAAATAAATCAACAAGTTAAATTTAACTAGGATTATATTATCCCAGTGTTGGAAGCAATCACAAGGCACTCCCCTGATGTTTGAGTCCTTTTGAACAGTTCTAAAGACAGACTAATCATTCTTTACTGTCCATATTTCAACAGAAAGTTTTCTCCTTATAATGAACTAAAAATCCTCATGTAGCTCTCACCTATTATCCAGGTCAACCATTTCTATCCCTCTGCACCAATTCCCTTACTTCTACCCCCTACTTCCACACAAACACATCAATCATACTGGCAAATATGATATTTTAAGCTTCTGCATGAACTAGCTGGAATTTTAGAAAGCAAATGAAGAACTATATAAACTCAAGGGAAAAAAAATAAAAATTAGGCTTCCTTTTCTAATATATATTAAAGATAATTCAAATTACTGAGTTATAAAGCAATAATGGCATTAAAAATGTGTCAAAATTTGGGAAAATATGTTGAGAAATAAAATACAATATGAAATGAGTATGCGTTTTAACAAAATTATCTGGTATGTATTGATGAAACACAAATTGATTTAATTTATTACATCATGCATATCCCTATTGAGTTACTTCGTCTTAAACCAATGATTACTGAAGTCTACATAGACCTCTAGTGTTTCTTAAACATGTACCTTAGCCACTTATGACCATTAAACATTTCAGTTCCTGGTTCGCAAGTTTGTGGATGCCCATAGCGCAGACATTGTGATAGCATAGTGTAAAGTATAAATTTAAGGACCAATAGAATAAGAAGTTGTAGTATTAGAATCTTGATTTTAAAGAACAGGTCTGAAAGGAATGAGAGGTGGAGAATTTTTTTATGTTAAGCACACCTTTATGTTGTAAATAAATGTATGTCTTTTAGTATTATTGAGAAGACCAAACTTCTACCATCTCTGGGGAAAAAATTACCCCTAATTGACTAATTTAGAAATACAAGTTTTATCAAATATTTAATAATTAAAGTAATAAAACTGGCCTATTTACAAGTCTGTCTAAACAACTTAACCCTTAAGTTCTTTGAGGACATTATGTCTAACCCATCTTCGTATTTGTAGCACCTAGCAAAGGGCCTGATGATAATAAATAAATGCTTGCTGATGACCATTATGTGGATCTTTACTATCTCGAAACAAAAAAAATTTTTCTACTCCAGACTTCTTTCTGAGATTTACAGACTAGGAAAAAATTTTCAAAGAAAAGATTTACATAATTAGTAAACTAAAATCTCTCTTTGTACCTTTGTGACATCCATTTCCCGGGAAGCAAGCTGGTTTTGAATTTCCTCGAGTTGATGAACAGCTGAAATCTTCTCTCTTGTAACCTTTTCCACCTCAGCCTCCAGCTGGGCAATATTCTGAGACAGGGTCAACATCTATAACAGGAAATAAAAGTCCTAAATGATCATGTCATTTGACAAAATAAATATTCAAAACATCTTGAGTTAACAGAGTCTCAGCATGGCCACTGGACTCTCTAAGTCATTTCTCTGTGGATGGGGTATCTCCATGACTCTGCATTCTCAATTCATCAATCTCCCTTGACTATCACCTCATAATAATTGCTTTTTTCCCCTAAACTTTTAAGATTTATTCTCTTAGCAACTTTCAAATATACAATGCAGTATTGTTAATTAGAGTCCCCATGTTTTTTATTTTTAAAAGATATGTATGTACATATTTATTTATTTGGCTGCCCCAGGTCTTAGCTGCCGCATGCTGGATCTTTGGTTGCAGCATGTGGCATCTATTTACCGGATCAGGGATGGAACCCTGGCCTCCTGTATGGGGAACACCAGAGTCTTAGCCACTGGATCGCCAGGGAAGCCCCACCATGCTTTTTAAATATTAAAAATAGAATTGATGAGCAGACAGATTTTGAGAAACTTCCATATGTTATACTAAGTCTCTAATACCAGAGTTTATGAATTTCTAAGTACTTTAGAAAAACATGTCTAATATCTGAAAAATTCAATAAGAATATAAAATAGTATTTTTTAAAAACACTAAGTATTTTAGTAATTTTGTATTAAGGCAGACACAAGGATAAAGGTGCTGAATTTATCCTCCATGTTAAACTATATTTAAAATTTTACTGATATATTGTTTATCAACTAAAATTATTTACATGCATAGTGCTTAAGACATCACATTTTTTGCTGTCTGTTTCCTCATTGGACTAGAAGTTCCTCAAGAGCATATTCCTTAAGAGGCATGATTAATGTTTGATGAATTTGAATCACTAGAATAAATGGCTTTTCTGAGGGACTCTATGATAGCAGGTGCTTAGTTTTTCTTCTAAGGGTTAGAAATGCTTTCCAGACCTTAGATTTAACCTTCATAATTTTCAGTTTGCAATTACATTTTAACTTGTGCTCTGGTGAGTCAAATTTTTCTAGGCAATTAGTTTCTCATTTGTATAGCACTTTTAAAGTGATGAAGAAATGCTACCTTGTCCCTAGATCAAAACATAGCTATTCATTTTTAATCAGCCAAAACAAAAACTGATAACAAATTTGACATAATATTTAAAATCTACCACTGTACACTAACATGGGTGTGAATTCAGTTTTACAACAGAAATCAGTAACTAAAGTTTGTAATAAAAATCAAGATTGCCTTTGGCAACGAACTCAAATTGAAAATATCAAAATAATGAGCCCGGGTAGCTATTTTCTAATTTAGACAGTAGAGGTATTATTTAACTTGGCTAGGGATTGTGAGAATTGCACATTTATCATCAAGAAATTCGCCACATATCTAAATTGCATGTAAAATTTCTTTTACTAATACCAAGCTATGGACTATCGTTATGCAGATTACAATCTGAAACAAAAATTAAAGGTCAAAAGAAGTTAACTGTAACAAATCAAAAATACTAACTAAATTTCCTTAATTTAAAAATTCAAGTGCATGAGTAAGCATATTATGAATATGTAATTATAGCTTTTCTGGAACCTTACAATAACAACAAACTTTAATTACCAGCTACTAAAAAATTCATGTATTATTTATGTGAATCTTATGGCAAATGTATTAACATTGTGTGGCTTTTTTGAAGTAAATGTGCAGATATTTATTTGGCTAATGGTAAATTCCGAGTCAGTTGCTATAGCATGTGACAAATCGTGCACTTTCCATATGATTCCCTCCCTCTGCCACCCATCACTTGTTTCCCCTACCCACTACCTGTCTGCTCCCTTCTGTCACCCACTTCTCGGAGCCTCCCCTCCTATTGACACACCTTCTTTTTCCCCATGCCCACCATCTGGAAGTCAACATTACACTGCAGGAACTTCTCCATCCACATCTGTTGCAGAGGCAGAAGTAACACAGACAGCTGCAACACTGTTGGAGGGCCAGGGTGTTGACATCAGTAAGTCCTTTAAACTTTGACAGGGGCAAGCAAGAGACAAGGACACCCAGGATGGGCGAGCTTGATAGAAATTTCTACAATGAAGCAGTCCCTGGTGTATTGAACATAGTATAAAATGGCATTCCTCATTAAAAAAGGTACAAGAATTAGGGATTCTAGCAATGGGCTATTATCAAGAAACCAACTGAGAAAATTCACAAACCACAGGGGGCATTCAATAAATAGAAGACTGAAGAACTGATTGAACTAACAAACTTAGTGTCTTAGTGCAACCAAAGACCATTACTGGTGCCAAGAGGCAAACTCACAGCAAGAACTGTTCATGGAGGAATGATTCAAAATCTGTCTAGGTGGAAGGCATCTGCTCTTCTAGAGCTTCCCACATAAATGAAATTTTTAAAGCAGTAGGAAGAAAGGGAAGAAGAAAAATAATAAAAAGAGAGAAAGAATATACAAGTCTCAGAAGCAAGCCCACCACAAGGAAAGCAGGGACACTTGTTCCAACACTAACCATGAGAACTTAAAATGTTGTGACTGTTGAGTTTACTTTAGTAAACTTTTGGTGCTAGGCAGTGTGATAATATTCTTTTTTAATCCCCTTGGAAAAGGAATGTATTGGATTAACTTTCTGTTGAAAAAAATGAAAACTAAGAATTTTCTAAAATTCATTTAAGCTAATAAATAAAAAAATAAAGCTGGACTTTATAATAAAATGTGTTAGACTTTACTAACACAAAAGTCCAAGAAAGCTACCCAATAGAGCTAACTCTTTCACTAGAGAAGGATAATAGCCACAAACTAAAATTTTTTTAATGTCCACCCTAAGCCAGGTAGTTTGTTAAACTACTAAATGTCAAAACATTATTTTATTTAATCCTACCAATTCTTTAAGTAGATCAAATCTGTCATTTACTACTCTGAAATTTGGAGAGGTTAAATGACTTGTTCAAGGTCACAAAAAGGTCAAACTGGATTCAACACTAAAGCCTTTTACTTCAAAGATTCTGCCATTTCCTGTGAGACTACTGCCTTCACTGCTAGGATCACTTTCAACTCTTTATTCATACACCTTTATTTGGGGCAGGATCTTGAGATTAAATGTCAAATAAGGCTTAATGGGGACAAAAAAATTCAGAAATGTACTGTACTTTTGTTGCCACTTTTGTTCATTATCAGTTTAAGAAAATTATACATAAAAGCACCTGGAATATTGCCTGGCACATTTCAGACTTCATTTCTTCTTATCAGGAATTCTCATCAACGTATTTTTACATAGTAAAAGTACTCAGCAAGGCAAAAGTTGCCACTAAACAACCCAGGAAAAAGTCTCCTAGGCATAATTAGTGGCTGATCTTTGTTCTTGATGCCATTCTCTCTCTCACACAAGCTCAGCTCACAAATTTACCTTCCTCCACACCTTACTCACATTGGTTTATCTCCCCCTCCTACTGCATTTCTAAGTCCTGCCTATTTTTTTTTTTTTGATGCTCAGTTAAAATGCCATCTTCTCCACAAAGTTTTCCATGATCTCTTGCAGACAGAAATCTGTTCTGATCCTCTGAACTCTTAGCATTTTAGTTATACCTTTCCAGGAGAGGAAAATGGCAACCCATTCCAGTGTTCTTGCCTGGGAAATCCTATGGACAGAGTAGCCTGGAGGGCTACTCTGTCCATAGGGTCACAAAGAGTTGGACACAACTGAGCAGGCATGCAGGCATGCCTTTCCAATGGCCTGGGGCCTTCTTTCTTCCACTTGTATTCCCCTTGTATTCATTCAATAAATACATATTGAGCACATTTTATGTGGGAGGAATATGCCAAGCAATTAGGATGTTAACAAACCATACATGCAGGGGATCATAGTAAATTAGGGGAAATAATTCAATAAGATTTTGCAATAAATTGAGTTATAGAAGCCTATAGGAGGGTCTCCCAAAAATTCATCATTGGGAAACTATGAGAAGATATGGTGTCAAGAACTCTAAACTATCAGTCAGAGAGGCTGGAGGAAGAGTCCTCTAGGCAATGGTGGGTGAGGGGTGCAGGGATGGGATAGGAGGGGCAAGGCCCTGCAAAATCCTGAAATGAAAAATTGGTATGGCAGACTGGCAAGTTTGCACATTTGAGAAAGTGCAAGTAGGTCATAATGGTGGTAATGTAAGAAAGAAAAGAGAAGGGAGATGAGACTGAAGAACCAAAGAGAGGGGGAAAAATGTACAATCTTTATGTTACAGTGAAAGAGCTTAAAAAGATGCCACAAAAAAAGAAAACTACAGGCCAATATCACTGATGAACACAGATGCAAAAATCTTTAACAAAATTCTAACAAACAGAATCCAACAACATATTAAAAAGATCATACATCATGACCATGCTTTATCCCATGGATACAAGGATTCTTTAATATCCACAAATCAATCAATGTGATACACCACATTAACAAATTGAAAGATTAAAACCATATGATTATCTCAATAGAAGCAGAGAAAGCCTTTGACAAAATTCAACATCCATTTATGATAAAAACCCTCCAGAAAGCAGCCACAGAAGGAACATACCTCAACATAATGAAAGCCATATATGATAAACCACAGCAAACAGTATCCTCAATGGTGAAAAATTGAAAGCATTTCTCCTAAAATCAGGAACAGGACAAGGGTGCCCACTCTCACCACTACTATTCAACATAGTTTTGGAAGTTTTAGCCACAGTAATCAGAGAAAAAAAAGAAATAAAAGGAATCCAGATTGGAAAAGAAGAAGTAAAACTCTCACTGTTTGCAGATGACATGATCCTCTACATAGAAAACCCTAAAGACTCCACCAGAAAATTACTAGAGCTAATCAATGAATATAGTAAAGTTGCAGGATATAAAATTAACACATAGAAATCCCTTGCATTCCTACACACTAACAATGAGAAAACAGAAAGAGAAATTAAGGAAACAATTCCATTCATCATTGCAACAAAAAGAATAAAATACTTAGGAACAAATACACCTAAAGAAACAAAAGACCTATATATAGAAAACTATAGAACACTGATAAAAGGAATCAATGATGACACAAATAGATGGAGAAATATACCATGTTCATGGATTGGAAGAATCAATATAGTGAGAATGAATATATTACCCAAAGCAATCTATAGATTCAATGCAATCCCTATCAAGCTACTAACGGTATTTTTCAGAGAACTAGAACAAATAATTTCATAATTTGTATGGAAATATAAAAAAAAACCTCGAATAGCCAAAAAAATCTCGAGAAAGAAGAATGGAACTGGAGGAATCAACCCACTGACTTCAGGCTATTCTACAAAGCTACAGTCATCAAGGCAGTATGGTTCTGGCACAAAGACAGAAATATAGATCAATGGAACAAAATAGAAAGCCCAGAGATAAATCCACACACCTATGGACACCTTATCTTTGACAAAGGAGGCAAGAATATACAATGGAGAAAAGACAATCTCTTTAACAAGTGGTGCTGGGAAAACTGGTCAGCCACCTGTAAAGAATGAAACTAGAATACTTTTTAACACCATACATAAAAATAAACTCAAAATGGATTAAAGATCTAAATGTAAGACCAGAAACTATAAAACTCCTAGAGGAAAACATAGGCAAAACACTCTCTGACATAAATCACAGCAGAATCCTCTATGACCCATCTCCCAGAGTAGTGGAAATAAAAGCAAAAATAAACAAATGGGACCTAATTAAACTTAAAAGCTTTTGCACAATGAAGGAAACTATAAGCAAGATGAAAAGACAGCCTTCAGAATGGGAGAAAATAATAGCAAATGAAGCAACTGACAAAGAATTAATCTAAAAAATATACGAGCAGCTCTTGCAGCTCAATTCCAGAAAAATAAATGACCCAATCAAAATATGGGCCAAAGAACTAAACAGAAATTTCTCCAAAGAAGACACACACATGGCTAACAAACACATGAAAAGATGCTCAACATCACTCATTATCAGAGAAATGCAAATCAAAACCACAATGAGGTACCATCTCACGCCGGTCAGAATGGCTGGTATCAAAAAGTCTACAAACAATAAATACTGGAGAGGGTGTGGAGAAAAGGGAACCCTCTTACACTATTGGTGGGAATGCAAACTAGTACAGCCACTATGGAGAACAGTGTGGATAGTCCTTTAAAAAATGTAAATAGAACTGCCATCAGATCAGGTCAGACCAGTCGCTCAGTCATGTCTAATTCCTTGCGACCCCATGAATCACAGCACGCCAGGCCTCCCTGTCCATCACCAACTCCCGGAGTTCACTCAGACTCACGTCCACTGAGTCAGGGATGCCATCCAGCCATCTCATCCTCTGTCGTCCCCTTCTCCTCCTGCCCCAATCCCTCCCAGCATCAGAGTCTTTTCCAATGAGTCAACTCTTCGCATGAGGTGGCCAAAGGACTGGAGTTTCAGCTTTAGCATCAACCTTCCAAAGAAATCCCAGGGCTAATCTCCTTCAGAATGGACTGGTTGGATCTCCTTGGAGTCCAGGGGACTCTCAAGAGTCTTCTCCAACACCACAGTTCAAAAGCATCAATTCTTCAGTACTCAGCCTTCTTCACACTCCAACTCTCACATCCATACATGACCACAGGAAAAACCATGGTCTTGACTAGACAGACCTTTGTTGGCAAAGTAATGTCTCTGCTTTTCAATATGCTATCTAGGTTGGTCATAACTTTCCTTCCAAGGAGTAAGCGTCTTTTAATTTCATGGCTGCAGTCACTATCTGTAGTGATTTTGGAGCCCAGAAAAATAAAGTCTGACACTGTTTCCACTGTTTCCCCATCTATTTGCCATGAAGTGGTGGGACTGGATGCCATGATCTTCGTTTTCTGAATGTTGAGCTTTAAGCCAACTTTTTCACTCTCCACTTTCACTTTCATCAAGAGGCTTTTGAGTTCCTCTTCACTTTCTGCCATAAGGGTGGTGTCATCTGCATATCTGAGGTGATTGATATTTCTCCCGGCAATCTTGATTCCAGCTTGTGTTTCTTCCAGTCCAGCGTTTCTCATGATGTACTCTGCATAGAAGTTAAATAAACAGGGAGACAATATACAGCCTTGACGAACTCCTTTTCCTATTTGGAACCAGTCTGTTGTTCCATGTCCAGTTCTAACTGTTGCTTCCTGACCTGCATACAGATTTCTCAAGAGGCAGATCAGGTGGTCTGGTATTCCCATCTCTTTCAGAATTTTCCACAGTGTTTTGTGATCCACACAGTCAAAGGCTTTGGCATAGTCAATAAAGCAGAAATACATGTTTTTCTGGAACTCTCTTGCTTTTTCCATGATCCAGAGGATGTTGGCAATTTGATCTCTGGTTCCTCTGCCTTTTCTAAAACCAGCTTGAACATCAGGAAGTTCACGGTTCACATATTGCTGAAGCCTGGCTTGGAGAATTTTGAGCATTACATTACTAGCGTGTGAGATGAGTGCAATTGTACGGTAGTTGGAGCATTCTTTGGCATTGCCTTTCTTTGGGATTGGAATGAAAACTGACCTTTTCCAGTCCTGTGGCCACTGCTGAGTTTTCCAAATTTGCTGGCATATTGAGTGCAGCACTTTCACAGCATCATCTTTCAGGATTTGGAATAGTTCAACTGGAATTCCATCACCTCCACTAGCTTTGCTCATAGTGATGCTTTCTAAGGCCCACTTGACTTTACATTCCAGGATGTCTGGCTCTAGGTCAATGATCACACCATTGTGATTATCTGGGTCATGAAAATCTTTTTTGTACAGTTCTTCTGTGTATTCTTGCCATCCCTTCTTAATATCTTCTGCTTCTGTTAGGTCCATACCATTTCTGTCCTTTATCGAGCTCATCTTTGCATGAAATGTTCCTTTGGTATCTCTGATTTTCTTGAAGAGATCCCGAGTCTTTCCCATTCTGTTGTTTTCCTCTTTCTTTGCATTGATCGCTGAAGAAGCCTTTCTTATCTCTTCTTGCTATTCTTTGGAACTCTGCATTCAGATGTTTATATCTTTCCTCTTCTCCTTTGCTTTTTGCTTCTCTTCTTTTCACAGCTATTTGTAAGGCCTCCCAGACAGCCATTTTGCTTTTTTGCATTTCTTTTCTATGGGAATGGTCTTGATCCCTGTCTCCTGTACAATGTCACAAACCTCATTCCATATTTCATCAGGCACTCTATCTGTCAGATCTAGGCCCTTAAATCTATTTCTCACTTCCACTGTATAATCATAAGGGATTTGGTTTAGGTCATACCTGAATGGTCTAGTGGTTTTCCCTACTTTCTTCAATTTAAGTCTGAATTTGGCAATAAGGAGTTCATGGTCTGAGCCACAGTCAGCTCCTGGTCTTGTTTTTGTTGACTGTATAGAGCTTCTCCATCTTTGGCTGCAAAGAATATAATCAATCTGATTTCGGTGTTGACCATCTGGTGATGTCCATGTATAGAGTCTTCTCTTGTGTTGTTGGAAGAGGGTGTTTGTTATGACCAGTGCATTTTCTTGGCAAAACTCTATTAGTCTTTGCCCTGCTTCATTCCGTATTCCAAGGCCAAATTTGCCTGTTACTCCAGGTGTTTCTTGACTTCCTACTTTTGCATTCCAGTCCCCTATAATGAAAAGGACATCTTTTTTGGGTGTTCGTTCTAAAAGGTCTTGTAGGTCTTCATAGAACCGTTCAACTTCAGCTTCTTCAGCATTACTGGTTGGGGCATAGACTTGGATTACTGTGATACTGAATGGTTTGCCTTGGAAATGAACAGAGATTATTCTGTTGTTTTTGAGATTGCATCCAAGTACTGCATTTCGGACTCTTTTGTTGACCATTTTGGCCACTCCATTTCTTCTGAGGGATTCCTGCCCGCAGTAGTAGATAAATGGTTATCTGAGTTAAATTCACCCATTCTAGTCTATTTTATTTCGCTGATTCCTAGAATGTCAACATTCACTCTTGCCATACGACCCAGCAATCCCACTGTTGGGCATACACACCGAGGAAACCAGAATTGAAAGAGACATGTGTACCCCACTGTTCATTGAAGCACTGTTTACAATAGCCAGGACCTGAAAGCAATCTAGATGTCCATTGGCAGACGAATAGATAAGAAAGCTGTGGTACGTATACACAATGGAATATTACTCAGCCATTAAATAGAATGTATTTGAATCAGTTCTAATGAGTGGATGAAACTAGAGCCTATTATACAGAGTGAAGTAAGTCAGAAAGAAAAACACCAATACAGTATACTAATGCATATATATGGAATTTAGGAAGATGGTAATGATGACCCTATATGCGAGACAACAAAAGAGACACAGACGTAAAGAACAGTCTTTTGGACTCTGTGGGAGAAGGCGAGGTTAGCCATTCTCTCTCTGTGAGAGAATAGCATTGAAACATGTACATTATCATATGTGAAACAGATTTCCAGTCCAGGTTCAATGCATGCAACAGGGTGCTCAGGACTGGTGTACTGGGATGACCCAGAGGGATGGCATGGGGAGGGAAGGGGAAGTGGGGTTCAGGATGGGGAACACATGTACACCCATGGCTGATTCATGTCAATGTATGGCAAAAACCACCACAGTATTTTAAAGTAATTAGCCTCCAATTAAAATACATAAATTAATTTAAAAAAAAGAGAGACAGCTTAAATTTTATCCATGGGATTAAAGAGAGACATGAAAGGATTTTAAAGAAAGAGACTGACTTACTGATGGATTCATTTTAGAAAGAGCATCCTTGGATCTTTGAGTAAGAGAACAGATGAGAAGGAGGTGAGACTGGAAGCAAGGAGACCACATGGGGCTGTAGGAATCATCCAAGGGTAAGATATGGAGAGCAGTGGGATGGAGAGACAGGGCAACATTGGTAGGGGTCTGAATCTCTAGAACTGGGTAACTTAATGATGTACAGGGTGAGGGAGAAGGAGGAGACAAGGATGACAGCAAGATTTCTGAGTTGGGCAACTGGATGAATGAGCAGTAGTTCTACTATGAAAGGGAAGGTAGGAAGTGAAGCTGGTTTGGGAGCTCACTAGAGAGCTAAAGATTTAGGAATCAATACCAAATATATGGGGCTTCCCAGGTGGCTCAGTGGTAAAAGAATCCATCTGCCGACACAGGAGAGACAGGTTCAAGCCTCGGGTCAGGAAGATCCCCTGGAGAAGGAAATGGCAACCCACTCCAGTATTCATGCTTGGAAAATCTTATGGACAGAGGAGCCTGGTGGACTACAGTCCATGGGGTTGCAAAGAGTTGGACATGACTGAGCATGCACTCATGCACAATGTATATGAAATTAAAGCCACAGTAGTGCTACAGTACAATAATGAAGATCCAGCACAACCAAAAGTAAATACATTAAAAAAAATTTTTTTAAGCCACAGTAGTGCTAGAGACACCTAAGTCTAAAGCTGTCTGCTAAACTCTAGAACCTCTTATCAAGGTGCTTTCTGGATGTGTCTCTTTCATTACCTCAAAGGCACCTTAAACTCAGACTAACCTAAAAGGCACACATCATTTTCCCAAATCAAGAATACTGATTCAGAGAAATCAAAGAAAGAGAAACTTTTACAGAGAATAAGAATGAAAAAATATTCCTGAAAAATAGCATTAGGAGGTTTCCAGTGAACATAGCAATGGTAATTTCATTGACTATGGGCACAGAAGCTGAAATGCAGTGGGCTGTTGAGTGGTGAGAAAAAGGCAATGCATGCTCAGTCATGTCCTACTCTTTGCATCCCCCTGAACTGCAGTCCACCAGGATCCTCTGTTCATGGGATTTTCCAGGCAAGAATACTGGAGTGGGTTGCCATTTCCTACTCCAGGAGATCTTCCTGACCCAGGGATCAAACCTGCATCTCCTGTGTCTCCTGCACTGGCAGGTGGGTTCTTTATGACTAAGCCATAGAGGAAGCCCCCAAAAGACAATATGTATGGACAAATCTTTCAAGAAATTTGACTATTAAAGGAAAGAGTAAGGAGGGATATGGAATTAGTAAGGTGCTTTCCAGCCTTGGCTGCACACTGGAATCACCTGGACAATTTTTTAAAATACTGACACCTGGATCCTACCCTCAGCTGTTCTCCCATAATTCATTTGGGATTCAGCCTGGGTGAATCAGAGTTTTGGAACTTCTACGTAGCCAAGATTGAGAATGACTGGATTAGAAGGAAGAGACTATTTTCCTGATGATAAGGAAAAGGCTATAGTGAAGTAAAGGCTGAAGATTCAGAAGAGAGTGGGGAACAAATGGAAATAGGTTCCTGAGGTGGTTGAGGGGCATGGGATCCAGAGCAAGAGGAAAGGATGAAGTCACTCCCATCTGACAGGGTTGCAGTGCAGGTGAAATTTTACTTTAGGCAGAAGTGAGGGGAAAAACAAAAAGTTGAAGTGGTTACCATCTAATGGCATCAACTTTCTTTGTTAGGTAAGTAGAGGCTCTCTGCTGAGAATGAGGGGAAAGGTAGTATGGTAGAGAACCTGAGAAGAATTAAAGTGATTTGAAATAGTCCTTGAAAAATGGGTCTTAGATACCATCATTTCCCACCTGGACTACTGTAATTATTTCCCACTTGGTCTAAGAGGTTTATTCTGGTCCCCCTTCAAATCTATGGACAGATGATTTTTCTCAAATATAAATGGCATCATGACACTACCCAATTTAAAGCCATTCAATGGTTTATTGTTGCTGTTATGCAGTTGCTAAGTCATGTCTGACACTTTGCGACTCCATGGCTGCAGCATGCCAGGTTTCCTTGTCCTTCACCACCTCCCAAAGTTTGCTCAAGCTCATGTCCATTGAGTCGGTGATGCCATCTAACCATCTCATCCTCTGTCCCCCACTTCTCCCCCTGCCCTCAATCTTTCCCAGGATCAGAGTCTTTTCCAATGAGTCAGCTCTTTGCATCAGGTGGCCAGAGTATTGGAGCTTCAACTTTAGCATCAGCGCTTCCAATGAATATTCAGGGTTGATTTCCTTTAGTAGTGACTCGTTTGATCTCCTTTCTGTCCATGGGACTCTCGAGAATCTTCATCAGCACCACAATTTGGAAGCATCAGTTCTTCAATGGTTTACCATCACTTTTTGGATAACACTTAAAATCTTTCACATGGGTTTTATGACCATTCATGATTTGGTCCCTGCATATTTCTCCAAACTCATCTTCCATTATCTGTCTCTTACTGCCTATGCCCCAGTCACCTAAACTCTCTCTAAATTCCCAAAAAGGATTATGCTTTGTAGCTTCCGAGCCTTGGGAGTATTGTTTTTCTGGGTCTGAAACTTCCCCTCAACTCTTCCCCTGACCACTCCTACTCAACTGCTTTGAGTCTCACTTGTAAAATCTCATGCTTAGGAAAATCTTTCATGACTGTGTAGACTAAGTCATATTTGCCTGTTATGCATTTTCATGGTAACTCTATACTGTATCTTCATGCTTATATCGCAGTGGTAAAAACTCATTTGTGGAAGTATGTGCTTAATGTCTACCTCTCCCACTAGTTTATAAACTCCATGAGGGGAATGCATTGGTCCTGTGATGATGACATTCCCATGACCTCCAGTTAGTATCTGTTGAATCCCTAAATGAACAGGAGAGAGGGGAATGTGTAGGAGGACTGCTAGAAAGCACCGAAAGAACAACGGACACCAAAGACCATAAGGGTATGGTGGTGTCATCTGCAAGATTGTAGCATTGTTCTTCACCAGCTGAGATCATCAATGCAAGTCATAGAAGGTAGACAGTTAGACTGACCTTTAAGTTACGTTTTGACAGGCACAGTTCTTTTAAAAAAGGATAAGAAAACAAGGGAGTTTACCTTGCCTCACATACCTGTATGACTTAAAACTCACTGGGCAGAATTTGTGATTTTTCTCTTTATATAGCCTCAGGCTTATACACTGCCATGCACACAGCAGATAATCAGTAGATATTTGCTGAATGAGTTAATTTTCAAGTCTTGGAATATTATAAGACAGAACTTACAGTATAAGCTGTGAGGCTGCTTTGAACAAACAGAACATTGAAGTTTGGGTTACTTCAAGGACCACATCTTGCTCAGTTTTGTTCTACTATAGCAATTAATAGCAATATTAAAACTAGATTCCACTAAACTCTATATTCCAGTTTGTTACTGTTTTTCAAACACTGCCCATCACATATTATCTGTTCCTTTTGCCTCTAACTTCCCTCTTCCACTTATTCATCATGTAATTTGTTCAGTTCAGTCACTTAGTCGTGTCTGACTCTTTGCGACCCTGTGGACTGCAGCACGCCAGGCTTCCCTGTCCATTGCGAACTCCCAGAGCTTGCTCAAATTCATGTCCATCGAGTTGGTGATGCTATCCAACCATCTCATTTTTTTGTAATTTGTAATTTGTTAGAACCTATTTTATACAAAGCATATCATAACTTTTTTTGGCTACTTGGTTTCTTACAAGTGTTTTATCTTCTTAATGTCTAATTTGGGAGTGGGGGGATGAAATGAAAGGGTAATTGCTCCTTAATTTAACCAAGGTTGAACTAAAATATGGATATCTGCAGAGCACCTGCTCTCCTCTGACAAACAGAGAGGGACTCAAACAGAATGACAGCATTAGAGTATATTTCACAATTTCCTATCATGAAATCTAATTATTTTCTTTGGAAAGGTCAGAGAATATAACTTTTATTGAGAAATACGTTGAGAATAGAAAAATTTTATGAACTCTAATTAATAAGCAATTTGAATACTTAAAAGATTTAAATATTTAAAGATCATTCAAGAATTGCAGACTGCAGACTCATCAATTACATCACAAAAACATTTCCTCTGCAATGTGGATAACAAATTGAACTTTTAAGTACCTTTGAGCCCATGTCTTCTCTTTCTTTTGTAATTTCTTTTTTCAACATCTCTTTCTCAAAGGCTCTTTTTTCTTGCTGAGATGCAAGTTCTTTCTCAAGTCGGTCTGTCTGCCTCTCCAGCTCATTCTTCAATTGTTCACATTGGATCAAAGCCTGCCAGAATAAGACAGTGAAATGGAACCATAGAATTTACAAGAAATACGGGGGAAATGAGACAATTAAACTTTAATAATATTTAAAATAGTTATAACTTAATGTAAAGTCAAAGAAAAGAATATTTTTATATTTGTTTGTCAATACCACTTGGTGATTCAAATATTACATATATTCAAAAGTTACAGTTATTCACATATTTATTTTCACAATTAAGGCTATATTAACTAATCAACTAAGAAAATCCAAGCAACAAACCATGATAAAGGCCACAGAGGAGTTTCAATTTTATAAAAGGGGATCAGAAAATGTTCTAGTATTATCAATTATAAATCATGTTTATACCATAAGAAATACATAAGTATCTAATTTAACTGATTTTTCATTTGGACATGGTTAAAAATTATTTGTACTTTTAAATGATAAACATCAAAATTTTAAGATGAGTTGTGTTTGTCATTACGTAAAGGCATCTATTATTTAACATATAGTAATCAAGTTTCCTTACATATAAGTAAGATAAGATTTGGTTCACTCTCCTTACACACATAGCTAACGTAAAAATTAGGTAATAATCAAATTTTGGTAAGGGAAGACTCAAAACAG
Source organism: Bos taurus (assembly GCF_002263795.3). NCBI lineage: Eukaryota > Metazoa > Chordata > Mammalia > Artiodactyla > Bovidae > Bos > Bos taurus. The sequence goes on from NC_037343.1 coordinate 33,814,628, forward strand.
CAGTTACTACCTAGTTTTATAAAATGAGAAGTCTCATATTTGATTTTGCCAATTTAAAAGTTGGTAATTGTCCTTTAGACTAAATTTCCAGAATTTATACTAAATTCTGTGTTTTCAGAAATAAAAACTCTCTAATTTCCTTTTGGCTATATTCAGAATATCTTTATGTATAACATTCAATAATAAATTGAATTCAAACTCTCAAGAAAAAAAACAATACAATTAAGGTGCTTGACTTATTAACAGAAAAATCTAAGTCATACTATGGTTTCTTAGTCTTATCCCATGTTTCCTCACAATATCCTCCTCTCTCAACCTCTATGTTGTTCCTTGAATTGAGAGAAAGAAACTGAAGCCTTATATGACTTATATACTGTATGCTTATAATTTGATAGTCACAGTTATTGTTAATGGAGATGGAAGTAGTCTCAGTAAGCACTGCAAAGTTTTATGCATTGTTATGCTTCCCTCTGGTGAAAGCTATAGTAAATACAGACAATAATACCTAGGATATGTGAATTTTCTTCCCTGTATCATGAACTCATTAAACTCTAACTTCTTTCAAACTCTTCTGGAAATGTTCTATACTCCTAGGCATAAAATATGAGGATAAAATGCAATTGTCTAAGATTAATTGATAAGCAAATACTTGATGCCTAAAAAAAGATTCTCCTAGGGAGTTAGTCCCAAATCCAATTCTAGTTGAAAATGTTTGGGAGATAAAACTTTACATTAGATTTTCAAGGAAATGGAAAAGCATATTTTTTCTATAATTTAAACCACTGGAGCTTGAAATATTACTAATTAGAGATTTTTGTGCTTTGGAACACAATTGCTCTAGTGTAAAGTATTTTATAAGAACCTAATAAAAACATTCATAATGTTCACTAGCACACAACTATCATGAAAGAATAAAATGATTATGGAATATAAACTAGTATATCTAATCAGAAGGTTTTTCATTGAATAAGAACTCAGGAAGCAATCTTAGTTGGTATAGGAATAGTGGAAGGAACTGCTGAAGATCAGGCTAACGTGAAGAACAAAGAGTCAATTCAGAATATTTAATCAGTTCAGCAACAAGGAACAGTAAATGATCCTGACAGGTAAAAGGCCTAGTGCCAAAATGATATAAGCACAAGTGAGAAGCTGTAAATCACATAAACAAAATATGTTGCTGAAGACTTGGTTTTGTGGAGGGCCTTCTATGAGAAGTAGCTACCACTGAAAGGTGATGGTGAGTATGAAAGCAGCAATGAAACACTGAATAAAAACAGTAGGTCAAAAACTGGATATTGATCACTCTTGGTTTGTAACCAGTGATCCCATATAAAAATGGCTTTTAGTTTTATTGTTTTCATTTTAATATATATTCCTGGTCACAGTGAAGGAAATATTAACTACCACTTGGAACTAGAAAAGTCATTTAATCTTGCAACAGACCTCATATACAAGATTTGGTTCTACTAAATAAATACATATACATTCTTTCCATTAGGGCTTCCCTCATAGCTCAGTTGGTAAAGAATCTGCCTGCAATGCAGGAGACCCTGGATTGATTCCTGGGTGGGGAAGATCCCTTGGAGAAGGGATAGGCTACCCTACCCACTCCAGTATTCTTGGGCTTCCCTTGTGGCTCAGCTGCTAAAGAATCTGCCTGCAATGCGGGAGACCTGGGTATGATCCCTGGGTGGGGAAGATCCCCTGGAGAAGGGAAAGGCTACCCACTCCAGTATTCTGGCCTGGAGAATTCCATGGACCATACAATCCATGGGGATGCAAAGAGTCGGACACGACTGAGTGACTTTCACTTTCACTTTCGTCTTTCCATTAAAGCTTTGTCTTTAAATTCTAAGACTCCTCTCTTAGTTTTCAGAATCCCAGATGATTCAGTACTCCTTGATTATACTCTATATAACCATTTAGTAAAGGCATATAACTGAATCCTCAGTGACTAGGTCAAGGAATGGCCAACTACAACTAACTGATAGATCTTCGCAGGTGACCATGTTAATTTGGGATCTGCAGCTTCCATTTCTCCTAGTAGTTCCCAAGGTTGTGGCTCCTTCTTTTCCCTGAGCACAACCCCTTTCTTGGTGGAAACGGCTATAGGTCTTGGGGAGTTGGGGACTTAGACAACCCTCTTCCTTTTGCACCCTTGGTTTCAGGTATTCAAAATTCAAATAAAGGCTAATGCACCTTATTTCAGTTTTTGTTAAAAATGACCTAAAATGCAGTGACCTAGAGGGGAAACCTGTGTGCATGCTAAGTCACTTCAGTTGTGTCCGACTCTGCGACCCCGTAGACTGTAGCTTGCCAGGCTCCTCTGTCAACGGGGAGAATACTGGAGTGGGTGCCATGCCCTCCTCCAGAGGATCTTCCAACCCAGGGATTGAACCTCCACCTCCTGAGGCTCCTGCATTGCAGGTGGATTCTTTACCACTGAGTCACTTCCTACCGGGGGAAGCCCTTTATATACATATATATATATATATATATATATATATATATATATATATATATACACACACACACAAAAACTCTGGGAGATAGTGAAGGACAGGGAAGTCTGCTATGCTGCAGTCCATGGGGTTTCAAAGAGTCTGACACAACTTAGCGACTGAACAACAACAAATATATAGACACACATACATCCTTTATTCACATTCTTTTCGGGCAACCACGAAATCTGTTCTCTATGTCTGCGAGTCTATTTCTGTTTCATAGGTAAGTTCATTTGCGTCATGTTTTAGATTCCACATACAAGTGACATCATACGGTATTTGCCTTTTTCTAAACTTTTTATTTTGTACTGAGGTATAGCTGATTAACAATGTTGTAATCGTTTCTGGTGAACAGTGAAGGGACTCAGCCATATAAATACACATACCTATTCTCCCTCCAACTCCCTTCCCATCTAGGCTACCACATAACATTGAGCAGAGTTCCATCGAACTCTGTTTGATATAATATTTATGAAATGTAATTGCTTCCACGTATTTAGCATGCAATATGCAAAATATAACACTAGATGGCAACAAATGTTAAGAAACTATAAGAACAAAGTAACAATTACATAATGCAGTAATAAAGTAGTTGATTTTAAAATTAAAGTATATATGCTGTTTTGATTTTTACTCTCAAAAAGCAAAATTCCTAATATGTTTTACTATATCTTGATGATAATAACTATTATACTTGCACTGCATTTTGTAAACTGCTTAGAAATCAATCCTGGCATAAATACTAACTCAATGAAAAACAGATTCATGATACACAATAGCCTTTCTAGTTCTTAACCACTGAAATATTACATCATAAAAATTATTTATAAAAATCCATATTAATATTTAACGTTAATATCTAATGTTATTTCAATTCAATAAACATTTATGGTACAATTAATATGTAAATAGCCATTGTGAAGAATACAGTGATAGATGTCACAGGCCTGGTTTTTAAGGTCTTTCCATGGAGAGAACTATGTACACAGCCACAAAAATTATACACCACTCATTAGGAATACAGTGAAGGAAGAGATTAATTCAAACAAGAAGGGGTTGGAAAAAACTCTGGGGAAGACTGCCACCTGAGCTGACTCTCAGAGACTGAATAAGTATTTCACAGATGAACACAGTGCAGAAAAGTACATGAGCAAATTCATGGAAAGAGCTGATATAGATCACATTACAGAAACAGCACAAGTTATATGAAAACATCGCAGCACTGTTTATAATAGCCAGGACATGGAAGCAACCTAGATGTCCATCAGCAGATGAATGGATAAGAAAGCTGTGGTACATATACACAATGGAGTATTACTCAGCCATTAAAAAGAATACATTTGAATCAGTTCTAATGAGGTGGATGAAACTGGAGCCTATTATACAGAGTGAAGTAAGCCAGAAGGAAAAACAGAATTACAGTATACTAACGCATATATATGGAATTTAGAAAGATGGTAACAATAACCTGGTGTACGAGACAGCAAAAGAGACACTGATGTATAGAACAGTCTTATGGACTCTGTGGGAGAGGGAGAGGGTGGGAAGATTTGGGAGAGTGACATTGAAACATGTAGAATATCATGTAAGAAACGAGTTGCCAGTCCAAGTTCGATGCGCGATACTGGATGCTTGGGGCTGGTGCACTGGGACGACCCAGAGGGATGGTGTGGGGAGGGAGGAGGGAGGAGGGTTCAGGATGGGGAACACATGTATGCCTGTGGCGGATTCATTTTGATATTTGGCAAAACTAATACAATTATGTAAAGTTTAGAAATAAAAAAAAATTAAAAAAAAAAAATGTGTAGTAAAAGATAAGGCTAGAAAAGTTAGAGTGGGACCACACTGTGAAAGATCTGGAAGGTTATGCTAAGGATTTGTCTTTTATTCTACTGCAAGGGGAGAGCTGCCCGAACAGGGAGATTTACAATTTAGGAAGACTTTGGCAGCAAAGTGAAAGAATACTGGGGTTGAAAGAGACTTGAGGGAGACCAACAGAAGGCTATTCCAAAAGGCCACATAGGTTGCATAAGAGTATGTGAAGACTTGAACCGAGGTACAGGAATGGAAGTTGCAGGGATAACTTAGTAAGGGCCTCTGAGGAGAAGGTGCGAGTTTGGTAATTGATTGGATGTTGAGAGTGACGAATGGGGAGGAGCCAAAGGATCTTAAAGGATCTAGGCCAGAACTGTTGGTAAGATGATAATACCATTATCTGAAAGAAGATAATATGGAAAATTGTAGAAGGAAAAGGAGTGACAGACAGAAAGGAGGAGAAAATTAACATTTTGGTAGTGTGGAGTTTCAGATGCTAATGGCATATCATCCATATAAAGAGATCTAGTAGCAGCTAGAAATGTAGGTCTGGGGCACAGAGGAGCTGTTAGAGCTAAAGACACAGTGTAGAAGTGTTCAGTGAGAGGAAGACACAAAGTCCTGGAAATTAGGGCAACATGGGTGGAAGTCTAGGAACAAAAATGAGGAATGTCTGCATTCTAGGCTTGTGGAAAACAAGTTAAAAGGAATGTGGAAGAGTAGAGAAGAGCAATGCAAAGATGACTCACAGAGTGAAATACCAAACTAATCAAGGAGAAAAGATAATATTATACTAGCACAGTTAATGGCTTCCTGGAGTTGAGTCAAATGAGGACTAAGATGAAGTCACTGGGTTTAGTAATCAGGAAGTGGCTGGTGACCAAAAAGTGACCAATTCATTAGTATGAAATCAGACTACAGTTTGTTAAAAGCTTGACTGCAATGTGTTCAAAAATGAATGGAAAGCTACAAAGGTAAAAACAATGGAGAAAGAAGGATGAAAGATATAAGAAAGATATGATAACAAATGGTTTAGGGTCCCTGAAACCTTGGGAGTAGGACATATCAAGAACTTGGAGAGATTCATCTTGGAAAGTAAGAGGACCAAACAAGCAAGAAAAAAAAAATGAGAAGGCACATTTGAGAGATGATAAGGTTTGAAGAGCCTCTTGTCAGTTGGTTGTGATCTCAGTATAGGAGGTCAGCTATGAGAGTGAGGTGCTAAGCTGGGAAAATGAAGAAAGGAGAAATTGTTTGTTAAGTCAACAAATAAATCTTAAAAAAAAAAAAAAAACTTGCAATCAGTAATTGATTGGCAGCCAGGTATAAAAGAGAGAATGACATCTAGGTTTCCAATTAGGACATGACAGTGGACAAAAGTGCCATTCAGTAGGTAAAGAACACAGCTATCTTGATGGAGTGAATATAATGGGTTTAGCTTGAAATTGTAAAATTCACATCTAAGTGGAAAGGGAAGAGGGACAGCCTGGAGATAATAGAGAAAATGAGGTATGCGAGGAGGTAGAAGAGGACACTGAATAGATTTAACTGAGATAGGAGAAAGAGAAAAGGCTCTGGTCAGAGAGATCAGTTTTAGAGTTTGAGATTTCATGGACACTTCAGTTCATGTGGGAGTTACAGCAGAACAGAAAAAAGTCTTAGAGTTAAGGAAGACAAAGTGTGTTGGTCTAAGATGTTGCATATGTTAACAGCATGAATGTTGAAACCTTTCAGAATGATGAAAAGAGATAGAGTGGAGGATGCTATGAACTGAATGTTTGTGCTTTTCCAAAATTCATATGTTGAAACCTAACCCTAATATGATGGACTTAGATAGTGGGCCCCATGGGAGGTGATCAGGTCATGAAAGCAGAGTCCTCATGAATGGGATTAGTGCCCTTAGAAAATAGATGCCAAAGAGTTCTCTTGCCCCTTCCACCATGTGAAGACATAGTGAGAAGACAGAAAGTGAGCTCTGACCAAACACTGAACCTGTTGGTGCCACAATCTTGAACTTCCAGAATTGTGAGAAATAAATGTTTGTTGTTTAAGCCACCATGTCTAAGGTATTTTCGTTATGGCAGCCTGAAAAGATTTGGACAAGAGAAAAAAAGGCTCAGAGGCTAAAGTTGTTAAAAAGTGTCAAAGATCTTACAACTATTTTATAAATCCAAGTATAAAATGGATGATTTTTTTAAAAATGTGTCAAATAATGTCTTCTAGATTGAGTGTTTAAGTCGATTAAAATTAGAGAGAGGAGAATCAATGATGATTCAAAGAGAAGTGGTAACCTAATTTCAAAGAAAAATTAAGCAGGACTTCCTGGTAGTTTAGGAGATAATACTCCACGCTCCCAATACAGGGGGCCTGGTTTGATCCCTGGCCAGGGAACTAAGATTCCCACATACTGCAATTAAGCCTGCCTGCTGCAACTACCAAGCCCACCCAGTCTAGAGCCCACACACCACCACTAGAGAAGACCATGAGCCACAATAAAGAGTCTGTGCACCACAGCAAGCACAGGCAAAAGAAGTAATAAATAAATAATATATATATAAAGGACAGAAATGGTATGGACCTAACAGAAGCAGAAGATGTTAGGAAGGGGTGGCAAGAATACACAGAAGAACTGTACAAAAAAGATCTTCATGATCAAGATAATCACGATGGTGTGATCACTCACCTAGAGCCAGACATCCTAGAATGTGAAGTCAAATGGACCTTAGAAAGCATCACTACGAACAAAGCTAGTGGAGGTGATAGAATTCCAGTTGAGCTATTTCAAATCCTGAAAGATGATGCTGTGAAAGTGCTGCACTCAATATGCCAGCAAATTTGGAAAACTCAGCAGTGGCCACAGGACTGGAAAAGGTCAGTTTTCATTCCAGTCCCAAAGAAAGGCAATGCCAAAGAATGCTCAAACTACTGCACAATTGCACTCATCTCACACGCTAGTAAAATAATGCTCAAAATTATCCAAGACAGGCTTCAGCAATATGTGAACCATGAACTTTCTGAAGTTCAAGCTGGTTTTAGAAAAGGCAGAGGAACCAGAGATCAAATTGCCAACATCTGCTGGATCATCGAAAAAGCAAGAGTTCCAGAAAAACATCTATTTCTGCTTTATTGACTATGCCAAAGCCTTTGACTGTGTGGATCACAAAACACTGTGGAAAATTCTGAAAGAGATGGGAATACCAGACCACCTGACCTGCCTCTTGAGAAACCTATATGCAGGTGAGGAAGCAACAGTTAGAACTGGATATGGAACAACAGACTGGTTCCAAATAGGAAAAGGAGTACATCAAGGCTGTATATTGTCACCCAGCTTATTTAACTTATATGCAGAGTACATCATGAGAAACACTGGGCTGGAAGAAGCACAAGCTGGAATCAAGATTGCCGGGAGAAATATCAATCACCTCAGATATGCAGATGACACCACCCTTATGGCAGAAAGTGAAGAGGAACTCAAAAGCCTCTTGATGAAAGTGAAAGTGGAGAGTGAAAAAGTTGGCTTAAAGCTCAACATTCAGAAAACAAAGATCATGGCATCTGGTCCCATCACTTCATGGGAAATAGATGGGGAAACAGTGGAAACAGTGTCAGACTTCATTTTTTTGGGCTCCAAAATCACTACAGATGGTGACTACAGCCATGAAATTAAAAGATGCTTATTGCTTGGAAGGAAAGTTATGACCAACCTAGATAGCATATTCAAAAGCAGAGACATTACTTTGCCAACAAAGGTCCATCTAATCAAGGCTATGGTTTTTCCAGTTGTCATGTATGGATGTGAGAGTTGGACTATGAAGAAAGCCGAGCACCGAAGAATTGATGCTTTTGAACTGTGGTGTTGGAGAAGACTCTTGAGAGTCCCTTGGACTGCAAGGAGATCCAACCAGTCCACTCTGAAGGAGATCAGCCCTGGGATTTCTTTGGAAGGACTGATGCTGAAGCTGAAACTCCAGTACTTTGTCCACCTCATGCGAAGAGTTGACTCATTGGAAAAGACTCTGAGCTGGGAGGGATTTGGCAGAAGGAGAAGGGGACAACAGAGGATGAAATGGCTGGATGGCATCACCGACTCGATGGATGTGAGTCTGAGTGAACTCCGGGAGTTGATGATGGACAGGGAGGCCTGGTGTGCTGCGATTCATGGGGTCGCAAAGAGTTGGACAGGACTGAGCGACTGAACTGAACTGAACCATAACAAAGGCCTGGAAATGGCAATATGGAGTGATATGAATGCTAACCTCCTCCATCATAACCAAATGAGATGAGATGAACAGCAAAGGGCTCCACTGGGGGTTTTGAGGGTCATAATACCAGCAAGGGGCAGCTAAAGTTCATTACAAATGAAGAAGTAAGAGTGTTTGAAGAAACAATAAAGTATATTAGGGCATTTGGTCAGAATGAACATTACTTTCAAAAGGTATAGGGGCACTATGAAGGTCAAATGGTCTAGGAAGAGTTAAAGATGAACTGGACAGAGAAAAATGGATAAAGCAATGACTGAGGAGAAGTTTAATATGAAGTTGATTAGCCCAATAAAATAGTGATGCTACTATATGGCTTAGACCAATGCCATCTAAGAGCATTTTTTGTGATAATGGAAATGTCCTATATTGCACTGACTAATACAGTAATCACCAGCTACATGTGGCTACCAGGTACTTCAAGTGTGGCTAGTGTGTCTACAGAAAACACACAGCAACTTTAATGGTTTAAGGTGTGGCCCCCAACAGCAGTGAATCAACAGTAACCTCCTACTATTCAAAGTGCTTAGAACACTGCCTGATCACTGTGTTAACTATTACTGACATTATCATTACCATTAAATGTGTTTGACTTAAGCATACAATGGATACCAATTCACAGCTAAAGATGCTATTCAATACACATATATTATTATTGTGGTATATTTGAATGTTCTCAAAATTTCCCAGGGACAGAGAAAAAAAGATCTGTCTTCAGTCATACATGAACATACAAAAATGGGTCACTATGGATGTTAACAGTTTCACTTAGCATTAAAAATTATCGGCAAATGAAAAGGTTAAGCATACAACTCTCTCAAAGTACCATACTACATTGTACTGTTCTTTCAATAGTGACATAGCAAGAGAATTTGCAGAGGAATAAGAATTCTCCAAAGAGCAAATGTGTTTAACTTAGAAATTCAGCACTAACAAACTGGTTTCCACTTTGTGTGTTTGGAAAAAAAGTTTAGTTATGGAGAATAAGCAAATAAGTATTCAGAAAAGAAAAGAAAAAGGAATTAGGGCATGCTTTCATTTTAATCTTATTAGACTTGCCTTGGTTTTTTCAAAACTGGCGTCCTCAGTCATTTTCACAGCTTGCTTCACCTGCTTATAAGCACTTGCTTCTCTTTGCTGCACCTCTGTCAAGCTGTTCCTCACGGAAACTAGCACAGACATTAAGTCATCTCTTTCTCTGTCAGCACAAAAAGAACATCGAAAACAAGAAATGATCAAATGGTCAAGTATTCATAAGTCAGGGAGGAAAAAGCACTGATATGCATTAGAAGAAGAGCCAGGGCAGGCCAGCCCAGCACATGTTCAAGCACACCCCAGAGAAAGACCCTCTGTTGTCACTTGGTGAGGGGCAGGCAGGACAGCCAGAAGAGCAGGGAGCACTCATGGCAGGACTGCATCCAGGTCGGGTAATAACCTACTGTGGAGAGGACTGGCACACTGAGGGCTGCAGAGGAAAGCCCAGAAAAGAAGAAATTAGTTAAAAAGCTAAGTGTAGGCGGCAGAAAAGGAGAAAAAACTAACAAAGTTGTGAACGTGTGAAGGTCACTCAGTTGTGTCAGACTGTGACCCTATGGATGATACCATCCATGGAATTCTCCAGGCCAGAACACTGGAGTGGGTAGCCTATCCCTTCTGTACTGGATCTTCCCCACCCAGGAATTGAACTGGGGTCTCCTGCATTGCAGGTGGATTCTTTACCAACTGAACTATCAGGGAAGGTGGGAATTGTACCTCAAAGTAGAAGTAACCATGGTAAGAAGGGACTACTGAGGTTTTGTTTACACTACTGGCTCTCTGCTCTACTAGAACCAACATGTTTTTTTTTTCTTTTCGTCTTCCTTTCACAACCCTCTTTTTGACACTTCTTGGCTTCCCTGGTGGCTCAGATGGTAAAGCGTTTGCCTGCAATTCAGGAGACTCGGGTCCAATCCCTGGGTCGGGAAGATTCCCTGGAAAAGGAAATAGCAACCCATCCCAGTATTCTTGCCTGAAAAATCCCATGGTTGGAGGAGCCTGGTAGGTTTAGCCCACAGAGTCTCAAAGAGTCGGACATGACTAAGCGGCTTCACTTATGAATGAAAAACTTTCACCTACTTATGAAAGTATTTTTTCTTTCAATGGGTAGTACTGTTGGATTACTCAAATGCCTTGATTACACATAATACTTGTTATTTTACAAAATCTTACCCCCCTAGGTTTGATCATTGCCTAACTCTGCCCCCTTCTCAGCAATTCTCATAAAGCTAAGCTATTTCTTGGGGACAGAACTGAACTGAATGCCAAAATGCTTTGGCATGTAAAATAGCAGCAAGGCTCCAATCTCATGGATTAATTTAAGCAAACTCCACATAAAAGATTTCAGGATATCTGGAGCTCATCCACTGGATAAAAATGATCAACAGACCCCCCCCAAAAGTGAGGTGGGAAACTTTCTATTAACACAAAACAAACAAAAAAAGTAAGTTGGACTGTTACTTATGCTATTCCATACTTTGTTAAAGAGCTCAAGTTTTAAACTGTGATTTCAAATTCACTTGAAGTAACTGCTGTAGCTTCTTTTTCATTGCCAAGTTCTGAACTATTGCTAAACAGTCAACTGTAAACTATTAATAAAGAGTTCATTTTAAGGAGTCCTAACTTAAAAGATTAAATCTCTGAGTTTGAATTACTTTCAAAATTGACCAATGTCTTGATTAAAAAATTTTCTTAAAAATAAAATAATTTAAACTATTTGTGGCATTTGGAAAACAGTCGTATTTTAAAAAATATGTAATACTGAACAAAGTTACATTATTAACAGTTTCATAAAAGCTCTTTTTGTTAAAAGAAGAATAAATTGCTCCAAGTATCATAAAATTTGTGGGAGCTGACTTCACTTTCACTTTTCACTTTCATACATTGGAGAAGGAAATGGCAACCCACTCCAGTGCTCTTGCTTGGAGAATCCCAGGGACAGGGAAGCCTGGTGGGCTGCCGTCTATGGGGTCGCACAGAGTCGGACACGACTGAAGCGACTTAGCAGCAGCAGCAGCAGTGATCTTCATTTTAGAATTTCCTGATTCACTTATTTTCAACTGAGAAAAATAATTTTTTTGTCTAAAGGAAATGAAAAAGGAGTGAATTATTTTGATCAAATATAATCAAACACAGTAATTATGTGAAAAAGTGGAAGAATCAAAGCAAGATTATTCTGGTTGAGTAAAAAACATTAAGTAAAATGCAAACAAAATCAATTTCATATTTATTTGCATTTCAGAAAATGCTCTAACATAAAAGGGACTAGCTTCATTGAGAATATGCAACCCAACTAGAACCTGTGTTTCCAAGTAGAAAATAAAAATTCACTCTTAAGGATAACAGGTCAATATCATATAGTTACCTTTGCTAAAGTTTTAGACCTACTAAGAAACCAAAGTCACTATTCAATGATACTCTTACCTATTCCTAATACTATACCACCATCAAACCTGAAGTTACAAATAAAAAGATTAACAAAAAACCTCAGAATATATATTAACAAACAGGCCACAATAGGATCAAGTTTCTAACAAATTTGCTTCTTACAGGAGACTTACACTTAATATATTTAAACTATTTCTAGTATATCCTCTTGCTAAGAGTAGTCTGTCACACAGTACATACTCAGTGAAATAAATGGCGAAAGAATAAATGAATGAATAATGACTTTGCTACAGGAGGGTATCAAAGAGGGTAAGCAAAATTCTGTCCCAGTTCTAATATTTTACAGTTAAATTTTTTTTTAGTTCCCCCACCAGGGATCGAACCCATGTCCCCTTTGGGGAAGTCTGGAATCTTAACCACAGGACTACCAGGGAAGTCTCCTATATCTAAATTTAAAAAGTCACTAGACTACTTAGAACTGGAAACAAAAGAGTTTAATTGCTCTGGATCAAAAAATTTTCAGAACATGAGCTCACCAATTTCAGACTATTGAATGACAAAAAAATCATCAAAGATAAACCCTCAAATACTGTGGTGGCTCAGACAGTAAATAATCTGCTTGCAATGCAGGAGAACCAGGTTCAATCCCTGGGTCAGGAAGATCTCCTGGAGAAGGAAATGGCAACCCACTCCAGTATTCTTGCCTGGGAAATCCCATGGACAGAGGCACCTGAAGGGCTGCACTCCATGGGGTCACAAAGAGTCAGACACGACTGAGCAACTAACCCATACACACACACACACACACACACACACACACACACACACACAGATGTTTTGTTAAGGTCACCATTCAACAGTGAATCTGTAAAAGAACTGTACTAAAAATTTGTGCAACCACTGGACTGACACACTATGATTTTATGTAAAAGAAATGTAATATATGCTTCAAGGTGGCCCTCAGACCATCTGAAAAGTTCAGGAGAGATACTTAAATTACACATAGGCTTACAGGTGCCACTAGCAATTCTGGCAATTTAGGACTATCTAAATTTGGCAATTTAGGGCTTCCCTGGTGGCTGAGATGGTAAAGAATCTACCTGCAATGTGGGAGACCTGGGTTCAATCCCTGGATCTGGAAGATCCCCTGGAGAAGGGAATGCCTACTTGCTCCCAGTATTCTTGCCTGGATAATTCCATGGACTGAGGAGCCTGGCAGGCTATAGTCCATGGGGTTGCAAAAGAGTGGGGCATGACTGAGAGACTAACACACAGGACTATCCACTCAGTCACTGCATTTTTTATTTGTTTTGTTTCAACTTAGCCAGCCCACATACCAAATAGCAAGCACTTGAAAAAACAACCCTAGGTATGTGAGCCCTGTCCTCAATATAAGGCTTCCTATGGGGCCCACTAAGTAAAGAATCTGCCTGTAATGTACGAGATGCAGGAGAAGAAGATTTGATCCCTGCGGTGGGAAGATCCCCTGGAGAAGAGCATGGCAACTAAATCCAGTATTCTTGCCTGGAGAATTCCATGGACAGAGAAGACTAGCAGGCTACAGTCCGTGGGGTCGCAAAGAGTTAGACCCAACTGAAGTGAACGAAAATGCGTGCAACATAAGGCCCTGCTTCCTGTCCCATTTCTATGTTCATCTGGCCGACACCTTCTTGAGTTTTTTTCTCCTGTACTTCAGCCCCATGCTACTACTCATTATCTGTCCTTCAGAAACGGTCAATTCTGGCCACCCAGACTAACTAGTCAGCTGCAGTGCTGCTCCTAGTCCATAGTGCCAGCCCAAAGCCAGGCCTGGGCAAGCCTCTTACGATGGCAAGTCATACAAACTTACATGATACATCAATGTGAGAGTGAGAGGGCCGTCTCCAATGGCAAAAGTTCTTTAACTGCTTAAAAACACCATGGGAATGTTTTGATGAGTGTGATCACGGAGTTTTTCAAACAAAGCAAGCAATACAGCATTAATCCTGCAACATGCCATGATGCAGATGATAGAGCAGCTGAGGCAGAAAATGAAGTAAGAAGCAGGGGTGTCGCTTCTAGGATGAACTGACAATCATGTAGTATTTAAGGAAACTAGTATTTAAGGAACCTAGAGCAACAATCAGAGCCAAAAGGACTGAGAAAGTCTCTGAATAATCTTGGCCAATGTTTATATACGGAAAAGAGAGGAGTTGGTCTGATACACACATGAGCTTCATCTTGAAATATGGAGTACTCCATATTTAATTCCTTCAATTCCTAAGCTATTCCACAGTTATTAGCAGTTTTAAGATTTATTAAACATCACTGTTTTTAAAAGAAAGTCTAGAAGGCTGACTACAACATTTCCTTGTTCCTCATTTCTGGGAAGTTTCCACTACAGTCTTTCTTTTTCTTTTGGTTTTCTGTGTATGTGTGTAAGAGAGATAATGAATTCTCTTTTATTCTTAAGCAGTTAGCCTTAGTTTTTTTAATTTTCTTTTTTAAAAACTGAAATACAGTTGCAAAGCAAGCTATACAGAAGATTGCTTGGCTATCAAATGGGTGATTGGCTAAAAAATCAACAAAGTAGCTTAAAATTGGTATCACAATACTACATTTTTCAATAGAGACCAAGACACACTTTTAATTTATCATATTTGGGATACAACTTCAAAAATTTCACATTAGAGTCATGCAGGAAATACTACAGTACAGTTCATTGAGGGCTCAGGCTTCTTAATTATGCTTAAAACTAGAAATCGAACCTAAAAAGTTTTGGCCACTCTTCAAAGTCAGCATAAGATTCAATATTTAGCTTTCTGCATTAGTAAATTGAAAGAAACTGAACACCAGCTTAGGCCATGGGAATAATACAGACAATGATTTTCACTGACAGTAAAAGTAGAAGCTTTCCACAGTATACTGTTATTAAAGTAGAATATGAGTCAATGACATGCTGACAAAGCAGAAAACTGAACTGAAAAGGTTGACATTTATTCTAAGAGGCTAAGAGCTGAAATATAGGATAGAGACAAAGGAATATGTAACTGGGCAAGAATCTAATTTCTAAATGACTGCCAGGCTTGGAATCAATGTAAACATCGTAGCTTCCTTTTAAGACATTTTACTTATAACACAGAAGTGAAAGTGAAGTCACTCAGTCATGTCCGACTCATTGCAACCCCATGGACTGTAGCCTACCAGGCTCCTCCATCCATGGGACTTTCTAGGCAATAATACTGGAGTGGGTCACCATTTCCTTCTCCAGGAGATCTTCCCGACCCAGGGATTGAACCCAGGCCTCCCACATTGTACGGTTAGGGTTAGAAGGATAATATGAAATCAATATAATAGGAAAAAGAAACACTGCTTTTTATTTGCTGACTGGTTTTCCCTGACTAGTTTATCTTAGAATATCCTCTTCATCTGCATGACTTTGAATATGCTTTTTCCATTTTAAAATTAATCTTTCATTAAATTCTTCTTATAATAAATTAATTACCAATATAGTTAAAATTTGTAATTAAAATTTCAATGTATTAAAAAGCAGAGATATCACTTTGCCAACAAAATCCATATAGTAAAGCTATGGCTTTTCCAGTAGTCATGTACAGATGTAAGAGTTGAACCATAAAGACGGCTGAGTGCAAAAGAATTGATGCTTCGAATTGTGGTGCTAGGAAATACTCTTAAGAGTCTCTTGGACTGCAAAGAGATCAAATCAGTCAATCCTAAAGGAAATCAATCCTGAGTATTCACTGGAAGGACTGATGCTGAAGCTCCAATACTTTGGCCACCTGATGTGAAATGCTGACTCATTGGAAAAGACCCTGATGCTGGGAAAGACTGAGTGCAGGAGGAGAAGAGGGCAGCAGAGGAAGAGATGCTTGGAAAGCATTACTGACTCAATGGACATGAATGTGAGCACTCTGTGGGAGACAGTGAAGGACGGGAGAGCCTGGTGTGCTGCAGTCCATGGGGTCACAAAGAGTCAGACACAACTTAGCAACTGAACAACAACAGTGGTTAGAGACTGCTTAACACACACGGTCAGTTTCAATGCCTTCTTCTACTTCTCCAGTGGTAATCACTGTTAAATATTGGGATTATTCTTTTGCATCTTTTTCTATGCACATGTATTCATCTGGTTGTGAGTGAGCCTCTAAAAAAATACAAATAGTTTCCTGCCAGGTATGTCTTTCTCATCTTTTTTTCATTTTTTTTCCTTCAATAACATATTTTGGAGCTTAGTTGAACATTAGTACATATAGATCTACTCCATTCTCTTTTTTTTTGTACATAAAATTTCATACTTTATCTAAACTGAAGCCCAGTTATTCTTGTTTAAGGATATTTATTTAGGTTGTTTACATCTAAAAGGAAAACCTATTGGTTTCTTCTATACTTTCTATGCTCACAATACTTCTGCTACCACATCTGTAGATTTCCCACACATAGCAATTCTCTAATTCTGAGTGGCTACTAACTCAATTCTGATACCGACTGCCTGGAATTGACACAAACCCTGCAGGTTAAGGTTCAGTCCCACATAACAATCTCAACTTTAGGTTCCAATTGTAAGTCCCAGGTACCTTGTATCTCTTCTGATCAAAAACCATGGATTTCCATGATCCTTTCCAGTGCAAAATTCTTTGCTAGAACAGCTCACAGAACTCAGGAAAGTGTTTTCCTTAATATTGCTCACTTATAATCATGAACAGATAAACAGAAGAGATCACTAGACAAAGGCATGTGGGAAGGTGTGTGGAGCTTCCACATCCTGTCTGGTGTCACATTCTAGTACTCAATGTGTTGACCAATCCAGAAGCTCCCTAAACTCCATTGTTTAGAGTTTGTCTAGAAGTTCCACAGGCATGATTGATTAAATCATTGGCCATTAATGCCTGGACTTCATCTCCAGCTCTTTCCCTTCCTAAAGGTTGGGAAGTAGAGATTGAAAATTCCAATCTTCGAATTACATGGATGGTTTCTGTGGCAACCAGCATTCTCATCCTTAGTCAAAAGTCATCTACTTAATATAAACTCATGGGCTTAACAATAACAACCTATTGCAGAAGCAGAGGAAAAACACAAATGTTAGTACAAAATACATACTTATTGCTTTTACCACTTAGAAAAATACAGAAGTTTTAGGAGTTCTATGCAAAGAATGGGAAATGAAGACAAAAATATGTATTTCTTATCAAATGACAATATCATAACAGCATTACAAATAATGCTGCAAATAGAGTTCCCTACAAATGCCCTATTATGGTATACATACATTCTCTAGTGTAGATTTTGAAACATGTAATACACAATTTAAATATTAATGAACAGTGCTAAATTACCCTCAAAAGTAGTGTCAATCTATACTTCCATTAGCAGTATATGAAAATACTGACTTATTCATAGCCTCATCAATTCTTGAGACCACTAATCTTTTTAAAATTTTCACCAGTTTGATAGTTGGCATTTTTAAACTGGTATTTCCTTGAATGAGGCTTTGTTGGTGGCTCAGCCGTAAAGAATTCACATGTAATACAGGAGCTGCAGGTTTGATCCCTGTGTCAGGAAGATCATCTGGAGAAGGAAATGGCAACCCATTCTACTATTGCCTGAAAAATCCCATGGACAGAGGAGCCTGGTGGATTATAGTCCATGGGGTTGCAAAAGTTGGACACAACTTAGTGATCACCATTTTCTTAAATAATACCACCACCACCATTTTCTTGAATAATAACAGATTGAATAGCTTAAATGGCAAAATGACAACAAATAACAAACGTTGGCAAGGATGGAAGAAAAGGCAACTCTAGAGCACTGTTGGTGGAAACGTAAATTAGTAGGCTGTTAGGTAAAACAGTATGAAAGTTCCTCGAAAAATGTAAAGTACCCAAAGAACTACCATACGGTCCAGAAATTCCACCTCTGGGTAGTTTTCAGAAGAAAACAGAAACAGAAATCCAAAAGGATGTAGATGCCCCTATGTTCACTGCAGCCTTATTTCCAATAGCCATTATACAGAAGCAACAGACATGTCCATCAAAGAACACAATAAAGAGGATGAGGTAGACGTGTATAAATACACATGCATAAACAATGAAATATTACTCAGTATACAATGGATGAATGAAATGAAATGAAATCTTGCCATCTGCAACAATACAGATGGACTTAGAGGGTATTATGCTAAGCAAAATAAGTCAGACAATAAAACATGATTTCATTTATGTTTGGAAAATCTGAATAACAAAACATGAACTAATGTAACAGAACAGAAACAGAATCAGATACAAACAGGGGGTTGCCAGAGGGGAGGGTTTTAGGAAGATGAGTAAAATAGGTAAATGAGATTAAGATTATTTATTTTGAAACTTAAGTCAAAGGATGACATGTGCAGCGTGGGAAATACAGTTAATAATATCGTAATAATTTTACATGGTGACAGGTTTAACTAGACTTATGGTGGTGATCATTTTGTAATGTATAGAATTATCAAATCACTATATTGTGCATGTGGAACTAACATGGTATTGTGGGTCAGTTACACTTCAATTAAAAAAAAAGAATGAATACTTAACTCGTGCATTATCATCCTCTTTTATTGCTTACCAATTCCTATCCTATACCTACTTTGCAACTGGGAAGTTTTTCTTTTCTGTTTCTTTTAAAAGAAATTATTTATACATTGTACCAAAAACTTTTTTCTATAAAATATAAATATTTTCCTATCTTTTAGTTTAGTTTGCAATATTGTATCATAAGTAAGTTTTTGTGTTAGTGGAGTCAAATGTAACATTTTATTTTCCCTTTTGACTTACTTTCCTCATCATGCTCAGAACTTTAATTAGCCCAAGTCCATAAAGATGTTTTTCTATATTTTCTCCTAATACTTTTGTAGTCTAGAAATCATATCTAGGTCTTTAAACCATCTTGAATTTACTTTTGTGAAGTATGATTCCATTCTTTTTTCAAATATAAACAAGCAAATTTTTAACTTCTCTGAGTCTCAGTTTCCTTAGTTGTAGAATGACGGCAATCTACTTACCTCATCAATGTTTAACTATTAAAAGACATTATGTTTTAAATTTCCTGGTACAATCCTTGGTATATTAGAAATGTTTATTACACATCAGTTTTATCTGAAAATATATTTAACATACATTTAATAGATTGTCACTATGTGAAATACTAGCGTGCGTGCTCAGTTGCGTCCGATTCTTTTCAACCCCGTGGACTGTAGCCTGCCAGGCTCCTTTGTCCATGGAATTTTCCAGGCAAGAATGCTGGAGTGGGTTGCCATTTCCTTCTCTAAGGGATCTTTCTGACCCAGCCTGCATCTCCTGCATTGGCAGGTGGATTCTTTATCACTAAGCCACCTGGGAAGCTGATATGTAATAAATATGAATAAGTTAATACTATATTTAATAATTAATATAATATTTAACAAATAGCAAGGCCATCAGTGCAGATCATGAAAAGTAACAGTGGAGAAATTTAGTTTTTATATAACAACCAATAAATTAGTCACATGTAGAAACCATGGTTGTGGGACATTTTTACTATTTCCAAGTATAGGAGGTACAGATGGGTTTTAATATTTACAGAGCGTTTATAATATGGAAGGAAATGTTTGAAGCAATATATAGGTATGCATTCAACGTTCCCTCAAAAATAATACTATTAGGTACTTTTACCTCCATTTTCAAGTGGGGGAATTGAGGCATGAGAGGATTGAACCCAGGTCTCCTGCATTGCAGGTGGTCTCCTACACTGCAGGCAGATTCTTTACCAACTGAGCCACCAGGAAAGCCCTAAACAAAGTAAGCTGGCAGTAGAACCAAAGTATGGATCCAGGCAGTTTGACTCAAAAGCTAACACTCGAGTCACAAGGCTAAGCTGCATCCATAATATTCCAAGAG